>NC_056725.1:709690102-709990102 GCF_019279795.1 Protopterus annectens
GCATAACCTACTTGATTCTTTCCTGTAGGACTCTTTCTACATGATCCGTACACATAAACTGTCACCTCTGCATCATCTAAGAGTATATCAGTGATATCCTGTCTGTGTGCAGTTATTTCCTCCATTTCATATAGGCAACTGTGTGGTGTGCCATACACAGGTGTCGGACGTGACGTTGATAGGTTTACTGTTGTACAACGTTCAATCACCATATGAGGTTGACTCAGGGGTATGGTCAAACAAGAAAGATGTCTAGCACGGGTCAGGAATGCTATTTTCTCTTGCAGCAGAATGATCGCAACTGCATGAGACACTCTCACAGTGAGAGGGTGGAATAATAACATTGAGGCCGAGGCCTGTACTGCCATGGGTGCTGCAACAACTGCCTGTACACAATGTGGCACTGACCATGCCACAGTGTCCAACTGCGATGAGTAGTAAGCTAGGGGCGTTGCTTACTTCCATGCTGTTGCATCAAGACTGACGTCATATATCCCTGCTTACAATCTACAGTCTGACAACATCTGTTATGATTATTCGGGAGACCTAAAACAGATGTTGAAGCTATCAATCATTTTAGTCTGCAGAAAGCTGTTTCTGCTACTGGAATCCAGTGTAGTATATGTTGTGCTGCCATAGGTGTATTAAAGATTAAAGCAGACAATAGAGCAGATTCCAAAGCATTGTTTGGTAACCAGCTTCGACAAAAGTTAGTCGGCCCAGGAAGGACATCATTCCCTTCTTGGTAGTTGGCTTGGGTGCTTGTGAAATTGCTGCCTTCCTATCATCATGTAATGTTCTACCCTCCTTGGATACCACATATCCCAGGTACTTGACCTGTTTTCTCTGTAGTTGCTATTTATGCTTGCTTAATTTATGTCCCTGTTCTGCTGAATATTTCAATAATGCTATTGTATCTTCCCTACATTGCTGCTGGGTAGGGGCCGCAAGCAGAATATCATCCACATAAAGTAGAACTTGACTGGCCCCGGGTGGAGTAAACACCGGAATGTTGCTAGCCATCTCCTGTGCGAATATCATTGTACTTTCACAGTATCCCTGCGATAGCTGGGTATGGCTGTATCTGTTACCCTGAATGTAAATGCAAAACAATATGGACTATCTGGATGTATAGGTATTGAAAAGGAAGCATAGCTTATATGTACCACGGTAAGATACTTCTGTGGCGGGTTCATAGCATTCAATATAGTGTGTGGGTCTGGCACCATCGGTACCCTAGGTATTATTACATGATTTACAGCTTGTAAATCCTGTACCATCCGCCATTCCCCCTTTGCTTTTCTATGAGAAGATACAGGGGTATTGCATGGTGAATAGTGATTACTTTGTAGATGGGGAATTCCCTCTGTGACTTTACAGATATCTTCTGGTGTCCACGGTCTATACACTAAGGGAGTTGGGTCCTGGCCTTCCTGTCCTGCATGAGGGTTCGGTACTTCAATTAATTGACAGATATCCTCACTCTGTTCTAGTGACTCTCTTCTTACTTGAGTGTCCCTAGGTATTTTACGAGTTCGGGATGTGGTTTCAATAGCTTCTCTTACATTTGGTCGTTGTGATACCTCTGTTGCCACAGGATAACGTGGGGGGGACTAGCCTGCCCTCCCGCTTCATATCCTGGATGTGGTATCGGAGGTGGTAGAGGGGGGGGGCTGTTGCTACTACTGTATTATTATCTTATTTGTGTACGTATGATGCTTTCGCATTTCTAGTGTTCTGTTCCCTTCGGTTCACTACCTCAATCCACCTATGTGCTTGACGGATACCCAATTGTCGCTGTTTTTTCACCTGCACATCTTAGGGTTGCCACCTTTTCAAATGCACAAAGTGGGACATTAGTGTTAGGAACGTGTCATTTTGCAGGGCAAAACATACCCACGGCCAGTACAAAGGACAGCAATTCACTTTTTGCCAGGAGAGCAACCTATTCTTGTAGCATTTGAGTTGCTTATTCTGTTTATTATGATATTTTGGTGTTTCAGATACAAAATAACTGTTTTATGCTACCATTAAAGAAGATATATGAAATATTTTTGTCCTAAGATATCAGGACATTTGCCATTTGTTCAGTTTGTTTGCAGGACACAACTGGCCAAAGAGGGACTGTCCCTCACAAAGTGGGACAGGTGGTTACCCTAGAACATCTGCATCACATTTTCAGTGATTCCAATGTTTCAGTAACGATATTTTGTCTAATATACCATCAATGTCATATTTATTACCCCATTTTGCAGAATATCTCACATTATGTGCTCTCTGCAATTGCATATACTTCACATCACCCGTCAAACGCGGATCACATGATCTGTTTGTGCACTAATCTCCCATATCCTCTACACGACTGTTACGTAACCCTTCTCTCGTACCACGTGGTATCTCCTTCCCTGTATCCACTGTAGTGTCTACAATGACTATTTACTCTACTCTGTGTTCCCCTGATCTATGTCCAAATTTAAAACTACTTGGATTGGTCTTCGACCTGCTATCACAACTGTTAACAGAAACACAATGTAGTCTGGTCCCTGATCTACAATAGAGACAAAGAGGCAAACCCTCCTTACCTGAGCCTCCTGTTTATGACTGCACGTTTTCTTCTTGGGATCCAGTTTTCCGCTTTTCAGCCACAGATCAGACAGTGGACAGCCTCTTTACACACAACAATTCAGTCGGAGGTCTTTTCACTCAAGAAGAACCATTTAGGCAAATTCTCCTGCGCAGATGTCTAACCACCCATGCACTCTGACCTGTAGCTTACCAAGGGAATTCCGGCTAAGAAGGACCACAATGTCAAATAAGTTGTTAAAACCAGACTGTAGAAATCAGTAGGCTTTTCTAAGTGACAGTCAATAACACAGGAAGCTTGGGTTCACAACGTTTTAGTAGTGTACACAGGCAGGCAAACAAATATACAGTCCAAGTATGAGAGTTTTGTCTGACTCTATACAGTAAGCAATTTCTTTATATAGTGTTTACAATCAGCTTTTGCCCACCTTACTGATGTGGTCAGTCACAGGGCATTTCCATCACTATGGTCCGCAATATTCTATACATACGAGGGTGCTGAGGTCATGCTTTTAAAATGTTTTCCCATGAGAATAACACAGCCTTGCAAGGCACCTGGTCAATTACAGTGTCCTTCTGTAATTGTAGCTGTTTCAAGGACCCTGGACTGTTCCGATACAATAGTCAGTTCATTTCTTAATCGTTCCTTTGTCTCTCTGGTAAGGAGTTGTACTCTATCTTCGATAGAGCTCACAAGGCCATCCTCCTCAGGGAAGGGAGGATGTTATACATGTACATACATTTATTTTTCTGTAACCCAGCAGATAATTAATGCTGAGAGACATAAGCCTGCTGAACTGGTTACTGCCAGGGTCAGAGTTCGATCACACTGCAGCTAAGCTTCACCAATTACATGCATGATCATTTCTACTGCCATATTGTACGGTACAATTCAATGCATTATATAGTATTTTGCTTCTAAACTGGCACTTCCTATGTGTTTCTATATATATTTTTCTAACAACATCCCACCCGGCCATATGCATGTTGTTCCGTCCTTTACCTTGACCGTGTGTATTTGGCCGTCCGGCAATGCTACTCTCCACATGTGATGTCCCGCCTTCCCCTTCTGTGCCTGTGGCACCCTGTTAGGACGTCCTGTTTGGTAGGCACATGTTCCGCTATATGTGTTTGACTTCTCTGCATAGCTAATCATCGATGCGGTGGTTCAACAACCCGACTTGTCCACATGTGTACAGTTATGTGCACCGTGGCGTGTGCAAACCTATATGGTTTGGACGGGTACATACCACATGCGGGATGTACACATTCTGCAGACACATTCACATGCAGCCATTTCCATATCTGTACCTGAGGTGGGTTGGTGACATGTGGGTACATATTTGCCACGTGGCACTGCCTAAAACAATACTTCTTACCACATTTCAGGTATGCCCATTGTGTGTAGGTGTGTAGCTGCACAAGGATGCTAGCTGGTTTGGGTGCACAGGCATACATGGGTGGGACTTACATGCTACAATGGGGCTATTGTGTATTACATCTGCATGCATGGGTTCTGCTTCTGGATATTACACTTAGACATCGCCGTCCTGTGTATGCGACAAACACGTTGCTGGGTGTGGGACATGTTGCTATGCACATGTTTGCCTGTGTTTAGGGTATCTTGGTTCCTTCCTGTTGTTATGTCGACACAGCTACCCGGCTGTGTACTCTCACTACTGCTTGTGACCATTATGCTTGACACCTTTTCCAATGCCCATAGTGGGACATCTTTTGTGGAAACATCGGATTTTGCAGGACAACACATACCCACAGCAAGTGGAGTTGACAGAACTTCACTTGTTTGCCATAATATACGCTTATTCTGTTAGCATTTGGGTTCCTTATTCAGTTTCTTATGCCATGTATGTGTTTCATATACAAATTATATGTTTTATGCTACTATTACAGGTATATTGAGGGAATATTTTTGGCAGGAAATCTCAGGTCATTTGCCAGTTTTTCGATTTTTGGCGGGACACAACTGTCCAATGAGGGACTGTCCATAGCAAAGTGGGACAGCTGGTAACCCTGGTGACCATGCCCATGTCGCTACTGGGGTTGCCACCTTTTCCAGTGGCCAAGGTGGGACATTTTCGGGACTCACATCAGATTTTACAGGCCGACACATACCCACGGTCACTATATAGCATAGAACTTCACTTGTTTGCCTAAATAAAAGCTTATTGTTGTAGCAGTTCATAGGTTCATAGGTTCATAGATTAGTACTAGGCTAACTACCCTTGTGGGCCATTTCAAGCCTAGCCAATTACCCCATGTGAGAATCAAACCCTGCACCTTGTGTCTGTAAGGTAAACACCTTAACCATTATGCCATCCTCCCACCCAGTTTGGTTGCTTATTCTGTTTCTTGTGACATTTAGGTATTTTAGTTACGGAAATAACCATTTCATGCAACCATTACATTAAATACAGGATATAATTATGTCCTACAATCTTAGCACATTTGCCGTTTTTAATATTTTTTATCGGGACACAACTGCCCATAGAGGGACTGCCCCTCGCAAAGTGGGACAGGTGGTAACCTTAGTCGCTACTCCTATGTCGGTGCGGCACGCTGACATGCTGCGGTACACCTTCTCTGGGTATGCCCACTGACGGTGCATTGCGGGACGAACACGGTGTTACGCGTATCCTTTGTTCCTTGGACGGGTACACTTAGGGCTTCGTGGGTTGTGTTTGCTTCTCCGTTTTGTTGGGACGGGTACTATGTTGCATACTCTACGTGCGTTTCATTCTGCACGGGCCCTGGCTGCTGCCATTACTATTATGGGCGGACCGTGGCAGTCAGCACATTAGGTTGCTCATCGCCTGCCGGCTTAGCCAAGCCTCCGGACGCATCCTACTTGGGCTCGCTCACGTACACTACGCACGTGTCTGTGGTTGCGGCGCGCTCTCATTACTATGCATATGGCGCTACTACGCCGACTATTCACTGCACCGCCGGCACAGGCCTTACACCGGCCTTGCGCCGAGCTTCATGAATCCCGGGGAATATCTTTTCTTTTACGGTATAAGAGAAAAAATTCACATCTCTCAGCCTGTCTGTCCCTCTTGGCTGTTGATAAATCCTGTGCCCAACTTCAATGAGGATTTCTTTTTCTGATTGTAGATTTTCAGTTTGCAATCTATGGCGTCACTTTTTTTAATTTTCTAAATTTTTTGGGTTTCTAATACCATAACAGGAATGGACCCCATTCATAAGTCAAAGTATGATTAAAGTTCATGAAATTAGTATCGTTTCAATCTTTGATGTCAGCCAGAAGTGCTCTTTGCAGCACCTCCAATGTGTCCAGTAATGACTCCTCCTGCAATCCGGATGGAGTTTTACATGTATTGGTAACATATCTAAATACAATTGTATATTCTTTTTTTTTATAAGACCTGTTGCTCCTACTACTATCGGAACTGTCGGGTTATCTTTCTTCCACATTGCTCTCATTTCTGCCTGCAAATCCTGATATTTTAATGCTTTATGTCTCTCTGTATGCAAGACACTGTAGTCACTGGGTGTAGCAATTTCAATGATCAATGCTCTTTTAGTCTTCTTTTCATGGACCACTGTATCTGGTTTTCTCGCATTTATATTTTGAACTGTTGATAATGGATGATCCCATGTGTTGGAGACTTCATCATTTTCTGTGATGTTTTGTGGCTGTTTCTGGTGTTTTTCAGCTACTTCAGTATTATAATGTTTGAACAATTCCCAGTGCAACAGTCTTGCCACATTATTATGCCTTTCAGTATTCAGTCCTTCTGCCATTAGTATGTCACAGCCAGCAACAAGGTGTACAACTGATTCCAATTCTGTTTTACAAAACCTACATTTTTCTGTTTCTCCCACATGTTCAATGAACTTTGTAAACAAATGTGTATGTAGTCCATTATCTTGGGACGCAAATATCAACCTTTCATATTTTGGTTTGAATTTGCTTCTCCTTAAAAATTCCTACATTTGATCCTAATCAACATGTTGTTACAGGAGTCTTTCATACTTACAATTATATTTATGCATTTTCCACATTTCTTCCCTTCTCATCTGATCATTCACCTTATATTCTTTCTTTTGTTTTTTGGCAGATTCAGTTGCTGCCTGATTTTTATCTACTTCTGGTTTGATTTCCATTCCTGCTTGGCGCCAGTATGCTTCTGCTAGACTAAGCAGGGAAATGATCTTAGAGTTATTCTCCTTATGTTTCAAAACATTCACTACATTTGGGTCTTGTGAGGTCAGCAGATGTGTGTGCAGTCCCATGACCGAAGATTGCAGATCTATACATGTAATCATTTTCAAGGAGGCCCATACGTCCTTTGGAACAGGGAGTATATAATCTTGGTATGCACTCATTTTTTATAAATCATTTTATGAGCATGAAGCCTTCTTCTTGTTTTCCTGTCTAATCTATCCAACACCTTTTGGGGCCAGTCAGTCACTCCAAAACTGTAAGTTAGGACAGGACTTTGTTCCTAGATGTCAAGATTATTTTCAGGATTAATTTAAGTCTTCTAAAATATTCCTTACTGAGTTTTATGCACATTTGTTCATGTCTTCATCAGTTCCCAAATACTTATACAGTCCCTCATGCTCTAGTTCTTTTGTATCACATTCTTGCCCCAAACTGATGTTTTCTTGGCTTTGCAGTTTTCCTACTTTAAAGGTTGCTTTTGCACATTTATCAAGACCAAAGGACATTGTTATATCATCTAGAAAAGTTTTGACTACTTGCAGTTATGCTTTCAGTTCCTCGTCTGATGAGCTATATAGTTTTAAATCATCGACAAAGAGAAGAAGAAAAGTCTTTATACTGTGTTGCTTTCTGGTCACCAAATTATAGCCATGACCTAATCTGTTAAGCAGACAGCCTAATGGGTTAAGGCAAGGCAAAAGAGCAGCACTGACAGAGTCACCCTGGAATATCCCCCTTTGGATCTTTATCCCTGGGATAATAATTTTAATTTGTCCTTTATCATGGCTTAACTGCAAAGTGGTTTGCCACTGTTTCATGGTCGCTGTGATGTAGTTTATCAGTGCTGGGTGTATCTTATACATTTTTAAGCACTCTTTTATCCATGAATGTGGGGTACTGTCAAATGCTTTTTTGCAGTCTATCCATGCCATACTTAGATTCTTCCCATTATTACAGTTCTGCACTATGACTTTATTTAACAACAAATGATACTTTATTCCATATGACTTTCTTTTTATTACCCTTTTGTTCTGTTGCCATAATTGAGTATTCTTCTAAATGAGTATAAACTCTGACGCCATCAGTTCCAGTGTATAGTTTATACATTGTCGTAAGGCAAGTTATTGATCTATAGTTTTTACGATAGCTTGCAGGTTCATTCTTAAGTAGGAACATTGTTCTTCCTGTTAGCCAGGCTGAGGTCTTTTTAGGGTGTGCATATAAATAGTTCGTACTCATGGCCAAATCTTCATGCAAAGATGTTAATACTTTTAACCAGAAGTTAGGTACTGCATCTGGGCACGGGGGGTTTCCAGTTAGAGGCTTTTCTTAACTTTGTTTCAGTCTTTCTGGTTGTTACTTCATCCTATTTCATATCCTGTACTTTTGAACTTCCTACTCTTTCTTTTACATCTTTTATACATTTAGCATCTTTGTTACATACCACAGGATCTTCATAAATATTTCTCAAAAAAATATCTATTTCTTCTTTTTTCGGTGGTCTTTCAATTCCTTTTACCTTGTTTCCCAATTCTGTGTAAAACCTTTTGGGTCATCAATAAATGCTTATTTTGTACTTTTCCTTTACATTTATCTGTGTATCTTCTAAGTTTCTCTGCCTGTGTCGATATTTTTAGTTTATTATTTGCGATAGTGCATGATAAATCCTGATCTGTTATAATACTCCACTTTGGTTTTATCATGTCTATCTTTCTGAGTATTTTTGTTGTGTTCCCTCTTCTATACTCTTCTAACAGTGGCACTTCTTGTCCTAATTGCTTTATAGTTTTCTCTATCTGATACTTCCATAATGGCATTCGATTTCTCCCCATCCTTTCCCTTACTACCCTGTGTTCTTATGGTAGGACTGTTATTATTCTGGCTGCACAGTAATGTACCCTATTTACTTGTGTTATATGGCATGAATCTCTATGGACAGTCCTAATTACTGTGTTCATTTGTTTTATCTAACTTTTTGGGTTTTATGGACCTTCTGCGGTCTATTTCTTTCATTGATCTTAATACGTCTATCCATCTCTATTAAATCAAGCAACTCTTCATTTTCTTCTAAACTGAGGGCACATTCTTTGTTCGCCATTTCCTGCGGGCATTCTATAGAAAGTTCCAGAGCATCTTCCTGTGCTACATTCTCTTCAATTTCATCCTATGTCATCCATTGCTCTTTCTTATGGGAACTCACTGGCCTATCATTCCACTACATTGACTGTCAGAGTTGCCACAGTTTCCTGTTCTTTCCCTTGCTGTGTAGCTCCAACTAAACCTTTGTACTGGTTTCCTATGGGAGGCTCTAAAGTATCTTCATATGTCAACTGATTAGATTCTTCCTGCTTTCCACTGGTTTCTCCTTAATTTGGGTATCTGTTGCCCTATCCTGTTATGTTGTTAACTGAGTAAAATTTTCTATACTAAATCCTTCACTTTGCAGGTACTCCATAACCTCGGTTTCAGTTTCTTTAACTTCTCCTTTACTAATCCTCTTTTTCTTATTTTTTTGTATTGTAAAATTTTCATATCAGGATGTCTTTGCCTGTATTTCTCTTCAAATAGCTTTGGTGCTGCTCTTTTTGTATTGATTAGTTTTGCTTTCTCCTTTGCATAAATATTGCACCATATTGCATCTCTGTTTCTTTCTCATCTCCATATTTCTTCTTCAGATGTCTCATGCTCCACTTGTTTCTCCTTACTTTGGAGACTAGTTGTTCCATCATACTGTAATATGACCTGTGTTAGACTTCTACACTGAATCCTTCACTTCGCAAATATTCCATAACTTCAGCTATTATTTTCTTAACTTCTGCTTGACTAATCTTCTGTTCTACATTCCCTCTTTGTGAGCTTATTTTTTATTGAGAAATTTTCCATATCTGGATGCCTTTAGCTATATTTTTCTTCAAATATGTTTGGGGCTGCCTTTTTGTGTTGATTAATTTGGCTTTCTTCTTTGCATAAATATTCCACCATATTAGATCTGTCTTTCTTTCCCATGTCCATATTTCTTTTTTATACCCTTCAAACATCTCTAAATTTTGTTCTTTAAATTTTCTCACTTGCACGCTTCTTTTTCCAAATGGCAAAAGGCTTCTTGGTCTATATAGTGTTTTTCATGGATCTGTTAATAAATGAACACAAATTTTATTTGAAGCTTCTGAGAGTTTTTCTTGTGGAAGTATTTTTCTTTCCTCTAATTTCTCTCAATCTTTTTGTATCTTTTGTCTGGGCTTCTTGCATAATAGTAACAATATATAATTTCTTTCTTATCCTCAATAGTTCACTTTATCATCTGTATGGCTCTTTTTTGGCCTATCAGATTTTGTGGGCTTCATATAGAGGACACAGTTATTACATTCCAGACCCTTTGCTATTAATACAAACCTCAGATTCTCTCTCTCCTTGCCATTTTCTAATTTGTCCATTTTTTCCCTTATTTCTTCACTTTGAGCTTCCATCTTCACCATTCTGTCTTTTCAGTCTCTGTCTACCATAGCTGCTCCAGGTAATCAGGCTGGTTAGAAAGTGTCCCCTTCATCAATTACTATTGCTTATCATTCATTTTTAATATAATGTCTCAAAGTTTCAGGCAAGCTTAAAAGCCTGGAGTAAATGTTATTTTTTTATTCATCCCTGGATGATTTCTCAGGCTGTACACATGAATGGGAACAGCTGATTGCTGTGGCTCCAACCTTCTGGTCAAGCTTGCTGTTTCATGTTGCCTCTCTTCCTTTTTTCTTCATCATTCAGGGTACATTTGGTGAATTTTTTTTCAGCAGAACTATTTATATAGTATTTTACCAAGTTTAATTTCTCTTTTTGGTAGTTTTCTTTGGGGGATGAGAGTTGCTGCCACCCTTCAAGGTTCCATACTGTAAGTCAATATTATATTCTTGGGAAGAGGTTTATGAACCTGCATAAGTTGTTTGTTAATGTTTGTAGCATAGTGATTTTTTTTTAAGGCTGAAGCAATCAATGGTAGTCCATTTTCCAGTTGTGGAAAGAGTACACCTTTCTGAAGGCTGCTCTTGTTGGTGAATGTGAGTGCTGGGTCTAGATAGATATATAAGTATTTGTAAGCCTGGACTGTTTCTAGATTTTTATAGGTGTTGATGGAAACTGCCCAATCTAGGTTTGCATTATTTAACTTTTTTAAGGTTCCAAATGGCATTTATTGCTTTAGCTTTTTTTTTTTTTTTTACATTGATTGAGCTTGTTTTTTGTATAGCCAAGTAATGAGTTTCTGAAGGTCTTATTCTAGTTGGAATTCAATAAGGGTGCTTGTTGGGCCTAAATGGACCATTTCATTAGTGTAGAGACTAATGGGTAGAGACTGGATTACAGTTTATTGATGAAAACAGAAAATAATGTGGGGGACAAAGCTATGCCTTGAAGGCCTCCTTTGGTGACAGGAGCTGTTTCTGAGGTTATGTTGCCAAGTTATAAAGTACTGGTTGTTGGGGAAGTCTTTAAAGGTTTTCTTATGGGCTTATGCTGTTTTATAACTAGAGAGTTGATTAGGAAAGTATGATCAGCTTTGTCAAGAGCTTTGGTTAGGTCAATGAAGATGTTTGCTGTTAGGAGACTTTTATCCATGTTTTGTAAAACATCACCTGTAAAAGTGTACAGGGCAGTCATTATGCTGCTTCCTGATCAGAAACCATGCTGGTGTTGTGACAGAATATTGTATTGTTGGAGGTGATGAACATATTTGGTTGTAGATTATCTTTTTCTAGTAGTGTTCCTAGGGTGAGGAGGACAGAAATGGTTCTGAATTTGTTTGCTGGCTTGGGGATGGGAGTTTTGGGTTTAGGTGTAACTTTGCTGTTGCCCATTTGTTAGCCATGATGCCACTGGTAGACGCCATCTGCTCCAGCTGGGCTACTGAAAGTAATATTGTTGAATTCTGTTATTGTGCTGCTGACAATCATTTTTTTGAAGTAGAAAGAGGGAGCATGAAAGACACTGTCATTGGAGGCCACAGTCTGCAGGGGATGGTGAGTTGATGGTGACTAGGTTGCTAAATTCTTTGAGAAAGTCTGCTGGAATAATGTATCCAAAGGGTGTTTTGGCAGTGCCTTTTTTGAAAACAATCTGTTAGTGGAGTGCAGCCAATTTTTTTTTTGAGTAAACATTTGAAATGTTGGGATCTGAAAATGTAAACAAATGTAAACACCAAAATGTCCAAACAGAGGTTTGCAGTATTAAGCGAAGTCAAAAGCTAATGTTCACCAGAAGACAATTTAATGAAGCACTTTTCGTATGCACTGTGTGCAGACTTCTTCAGACATACAAATAAAACTTTTAAAACTTCCTTTAAAAGCATTTAAACTAGTGTAATGAACCAATCGTAACACACAATTAATTAAGGTGATTAATTAAAGCTGCTGCATTAATTAGCATGCACCATGAAATAAGCTCAAAATAAACTTTTATGCAAAACCCTCCATGAATAACTAAAACAGCGATTGTCAAGCACACTAAAGAAACTTCATAACAAAAGCATAAACTTAAAAATTGACGCAATAAAAATGAACGAAAGTTCACAAACCAAAACTCATACTAAAATTTTAAACATGTATAACAAATAAAATGAAACTAACAAATGTATATAAGCAAATTACAGCAGGAGTATACATAGTTCATTAATGGTAAGCCAAGGAAGTTCCTTAACTATGATATCTTACCCTCACCTTTTCAAACTTTTCAATTTAAGAATACTATTTATAGAGCAGGACTCATTAAGACCTGGGAGGGTACAAGCATTCAGCTTGATTTGCCAGGTTAGTTCCAATTCTTCTAACAAGAGGTGTAAGGGTGCCCCCCTTCTATCATTATTCACCTGGTCAATTACTCAAAATTTTAAATTATGATTCTTATATTTTAAAATATGTTTGGCTAGTGCGTTGTCCAATTTGTTCCTAGTTATTGCATATTGATGTTCATAAATGCGTTCACAGAGCCTACGCTCAGTTTTTCTGACATAGAACACAGGACAACCTTGACATACTGCCATATACACCACCATTTTGGAGTTACAATTATACCTGCTCCTTACCTTGCATTGAAAACTCTGTGTAGTGACTCTATTAGTCTCTATTATATATTTACAATAATTGCAACTTTGGCATTTGTACATGCCAACAGTTCTCATAAAATTAGAAACAAACTGTTGTAACAGTGACTTCAAGTTCTTACCCCTTCTAAACGTAATAATGGGGTGGTCACCTACTTTAGTTGCAAAAGTGGGATTACTCATGAATAATGCCCAATTTTTCTTTATGCTCTCAATACATTGATAACTAGATGGGTTAAATGTCAAAATAAGTTTTGGAAAAAAGTATGAAGGTTTGTCCAAGTTGGTTACAGTACACACTTCTATTGGTGAGTGGGTGCCAGTGCCTTGGTTCAACTGATGGTGTTTTGTGGTCAATAAGGGTTTATAAATACCATTGTCTTTTAACTGTAACTTCCTTAACCAGTTCATCAAGGAGTTTTATAGGGTAATCCCCTATGTGTGAACATACTCGTAAGTAGTTCACATTCCTTGTGGAAGTCATCATCTTGACTCACTATACGGGCTGCTCTAACAAGTTGACCTTTTATAATTGATCGTTTCTGGTAACTAGGGTGACAGCTTGTAAAATGCAAGAAGGAATTTGAGTATGTGGTTGTCCTATGAATGTTACCTACAAAATTACAGTCTTCGCGATTTTTCGACAATAAAATATCTAAATAGGTTGTAGTTACATCACTATAAGAAGAAGTGTGTAGTGTTATTAAATTTATCCAACATCATGTTACTGATGTTGACATCACCTTTAACTAAAATAAAAATGTTGTCCAAATAGTGAGTGTAAAATGTGATATATTTCATTAGTTCAGGATCCTTAAACACAAACTCGGTTTCCCAGTGTGCCATGACTGCATTAGCTATGCTCGCCCCACAAGGGGAGCCCATGGCAACACCCACTTTTTGCAAATAATAATTCTCACCAAACATGAAAAAGTTATTATACAAAATGATTTCAAGTAGTTCTACAACTACAGAAATTTCCATTTTGGTGGCTCCATTTTTCTTGAGCACTAAAATGACCCATTCAATGCCAGTATCATGTGGTATACACGTATAAAGGTTCTTCACGTCAACCGTGAGGAAGTTGCTACTTGTATCAAATGCTAGCTTATCAATTTTCTCAAAATTTGAATGTTGGGATCTGATAGAGCAAGTCCCGAAATGCGGAGACTGGCTGAAAGATCGGATTTACATATACTAATTCCAATATGCCATTTCTTGGAATATTCCCTTTTCTCCAAGGTATGACAATTTCAGAGTTGGTATATATAAATTTGGGATGTGGGTTGGCTTACCCCACATGTGAGTGTAGGGGGGCTTGCCCCCTAAAAAGAAGTGTTAAAGAGAAAAGCGATTTTCAAGATTCTTCCTTCTCAGGGTTTTTGGTCTTTTTTATTTTTGGCACTCAGCATTTCAAGTGCCAACCTTTAAGTAGGAAGACTTGTTTTTTGAATTGTGCTGTATTTTAGGTGGTGTCTTCTTTAACCGTGCAAATTTGTCCTGATTTCTAGAGTGAGGGTTGTTTTTCCATGCCTTTTTTCATGTGTTTAAAGAGGAATTTCATTAGCCATGCATTGTATGATGGGTTAAGGTGTCTTGTATAAAATTTGTATACATTATATAAAGTACATACATATACTCTCTCACACGCATGCACACACACACACGCGCGCGAAGAAATCCAGAAAAAAAAAAGTGTTTCTTCTCAAAATTACAATAAGCCAAATTGTCAACATTTCATCCAAACTGGATGAAAGATTAAGGAAGGGGAGTACATACTAACTATTTTTCCGTTGCTCAGGACCATTACAATATATGATATGGAATGTTTATGAATTGAAAACACTGAATTACACTGTACCATCTCAAAATATTCCTGCATAAATGTGGCACAATGAATTGCAGGAACATCGGACCAACATCTGAACAATGGACATTTGAACCTTGGCTATCCATGCACACACAGCAGCTTCCTGAAGGCACAAACTGGACCTTCACTTGATGACTACCCCCAGAATCTCCAGTTGCTGGACAGCTATATTGCAATAAATGCTAAATCAATTGAGGGAGCAGCTGATGTTCAACAACATTGAGAGACTTACTGAAAATTAGGAGGAGGGTTTGTTCAGGCCTCTACATCAGATCCATGATTTCTTTGGCAAAAGAATGTGTTTTTGCAGTCTAAAATGCTTCACCTTCTCATGACATTTTGACTACCATTTTAGTGACTGAAGTAGCTGAGTCCTAGATTACTAGATTACCAAGGCCATTTAGTTTTGTAACCATTTATCTCTTGTCGGTACCCTCCTACATGCCATGCATCTTTTCTGCAGGAGAACCATACCAGTCACTCCCAGGGTACATTCATGAACACCATCCAGTCATCCATATTATGTTTAAAAGAAGGTAGTGAGTTGCATTGCTTTATATGCAAGGAGAGTCTATTCTAGAGTTTCAAGAGATACACAACTATTAATTTGTCCTTTCACCACGTTTTATTTCTCATTTGGTGAAGTTTTTGCTCCTTGGTTGTAACGAATAGTGGAACTAAGAGGTCCATGTCAGGTGGATCTCTTATGACACAATAAGTGAATACAGGTACATAAAAATTATATTGCTCTAGTTTTGTTCTAATATTCCAGTCGCTGAACTGTTTTTGAAATATTTTTATTGTAATTGCATTATTTTGTCATTTACCTAAAACAGCTGTGAGCTGCTGAAACTACAGTAGATAATACTGTCAGATAGTGGGTTATTTGCTGTCATGTTATAGTGTCTGGCTTATTACAGAACTATTTGCTTGTTTTTACTGTTTCTTTCTTTCTTTAATTGCAATTTGTGGAACAGCCTTGTATTTGTGCTTTTTGTGGGTAATTCTAACGCTGTTTCTCAGAACACTGCTTTGGATACATTTGAAACCTAAAGTGACAGTTTTTTAAGCATCTGTACACCAGGAAGTAAACTATTTTGAACTAGTTTGTTCTAATATTTCTGCTTTTGAAACTGGTTTAGAAGCATTTTTTACTGTAGTTGCATTGTTTTGTTATTTAAAACAGTAAAACCTAAATTGCACTTGTTTTGTTCTAATATCTGTGCTGCTGGAACTGTTTTTGAAGCATTGTGATATAATTCCATTATTTTGTTTTTGTAACTAACTGTGAATGAAAATTTCCCCTACCATCTCACCCTGATCTTGTATTTTTAAAGCCAATGTCTGTGTTGTTCTCTACCCCTTATGTTAGTTTCATCACAAAATTCTCTCTCAACTCTTTCATTGCTGTTGTTTGTGCACATAAATGGATAATTTGTGAAGTTGCTCCCTTTAACCTAAATACTTTCACTTTCAGCTTATATTTTATAGATACACAATACTGACTGCCCACCTAGCCTACCCATTTTGCTCTTGAGTTGCCTGCCCTTACTATAAATTTTCTTTGGCAGGTTCATCCAATCTCATTCTTGTGTAGTTGCACTGTGAACACTAGAAGATGAAACTGGAAAGTTCCATCCTTAGACTGCTAAAGTTTAAGTGACCCTCTCTTTCATATTTTCCTACCTGATTCGTGCATGGTGCAATATCTAGAAGTTTTAACCCTTTTTTCCATCTTTCTTTTAAAATCTGCAACATCCGGTTCAAGGCTACCATTCACTGGGGAGTCTCTTGTATGTACAGTAGAGAGTTGATTATCTGAATTAATTGGGAGCAAGGGTAATTTGAATAATCAAACGTACATTGAACACGATAAAAAACTTCTAAAATCTTGTTTTTTCTGCACTCAGAGAATACACTTTTCAACCATTTAGCAAGTCCATTGGACAATAAAGAACATTTTTCACACACAAGCAGGCTACAAGTTCAAATAACATGCACAGGCTAATACATATAACATTTCCATATTCAGACTTTATGATTTTTCCTACCCAAAACTTTGGGAGACTGGGTTCAGATAATTGACTTTTAAGATAATCGACATTCGGATAATCGAGACTCTACTGTATGTTGTCTTGTACCATAAATACATAACCCTCTCCTACATTTACTTTACATGTCTGAATAACAAATGATAAACAATTATTTGCTTGATCACAGCCCCCATAAAATAGTAATGTGGTAGTAGAACCAGGAGATGGATACTCTCCTGCAAAGTGAAGAAACCAGTATGTGATGGGGCTGGTTTACTCCAGATGTCAGACTTGGGTGTCTTTGTCATCACTGCCTGCTGTTATGTGGTACATGAATGAACCTGTCTTTTTATAATGTGCTAATTTTATATCCCTTTTCCTCTCTGCATTTAGAAAGAGCAGAATAGACAAAAGCAGAAGAAAAAGCAAATGGAACAAGCTAGAGACACAAACTGTCCATATGTAAAGAAAATATTTACATTCTGAACTGTCATTTTTAAAGCCATTTTGTAAATATAGTATGATGATTCTTCTTTTGGCTTTTCCCAGTCAGGGGTCACCACAGCAGATCACCTGCTCGCTCATGATTGGGAGTGGGGGTTTACGGTGTCGAGTTGCCAGCCCGGCACCCAACCTTCCACAGAAGGCACACACACGCGTGCACGCATGCACTCATGCCTAGGGCCAATTTAGAGTGTCCAATCCGCCTACAGCATGTCGTTGGGATGTGGGAGGAAACCGGAACACCCAGACGAAACCCACATGACCACAGGGAGGACATGCAGACTCTGCACAGAAGGCACCCCAGCCGAGGATCGAACCAGAGAACCTATTGCTGTGAGGTGGCAATGCTAACAGCTGCACCACCACGTCCGCCCTATTTTGTAAATATAGCATGATAATAGAATGAGGATTCTCATTCATACAAAATAAATACTTAAGCCAATACCTGATTCCTGAAATAACACTTGTAGGTAAGCTACTTTGGGAATATCATTTGAAAAAAAAACACTACAGTCATGTAAGTTTCAGATTTAACTTTAAATTTCATCAAAATACTTGAAAGGTATGCATTTTTCAAAATGGTTTAAATCTGCCCCTGGATAAATAAGTGATGAGCTACTCATAGATCACAGGTTTACCCTTCACTTCAATGGCAAGAGAGAACTGAGTTTGAGTGTACAGCTGCTTATGGTTTACAGTGAGGCTCCCTGTAATGGCAATTGAATAAAATTGTTGTTGTGCACCTATGCAGATTATTTACGTGGTGAAAAAATTCTTACTGGAGGACTGGCATTTGCTTCCTGCTTTATCCTCATCATATTATGCAGCAATGATGTTTACAATGAACATCACAAATTCACTGTGTGCTTTTCCCCCTACTACTGTCACATTGGTTGTGATAATCATGATAAAACAGTATTTATGATAAATTGGAAACAAGAGTATGTAAGAGACTCAGTTTGCATTGCTGCTTCAAGTTGCAATCCACCTTTAAGTCCCTACTTACCAATTTTAACTGCTCCAAAAGCATTACCCAGAATCAATATTTGGAGATTCAGCAAGCACTGTTGCCCCAAGTTTCAGTCCACCTTCAAGTCTCTACTTGTTAACGTTTACTGCACCTAAGGTAATAGAACATCATTAGACCTAAGTATGCTGTAGACTCATATTGGACTATAAATTCATGAGTCACTCAATAAAATTTACCATTGTCATGGTACTTGACTCCTAATTTACTTTTCTTTACTGTAAGAGGTTAATTTAACTGTGGCCACAAAGCAAGTCAAAACCTCTTCAGTGTATACAACTTATTTAAAACTTTAAGTTAACAAGTCTTGTGTCTCCAGTCAGAATAATGATGAATGTTTCATTCACCATATGCATTCTTCTCCCCTTCAAGAAAAATACTTCCTCGTTCTGACCATAAGAGTGCAAAAGAATCCTTACAAATGGTTAAAAGAAACCGTTCCAGTTCATCTGACTTTCTATTTTCTACATAAATAGGACATTATGTTTAAAAGAAAAATGTCTGAGAAGCTGCATACTTTAGAAACAGCTGCTGCTTGGTAACCCAAAAATTCTGGAGGCAAATTAACCAGCTTGCAAATTACATTTCCATCAAAATAGAAATCTCCCATTGTGAAACCAGAAAATAGAATATACTTGCAGACAACTAGCTTACCAATATCTAGCTGACCCACTTTTGTTATAGATGGTAACCCTGTTCCTCTCTTCTATGACCTTGCCCCTCAGCTCAGTTTCATTACCCATCCCTACACAGTGTAAACCCCTACAGAAGCTACCTTCCCATGAAGGACAAGAACCAGTTGAGTCATCTCAAGTTCCTAAAGGCAGCTGTCAATACACTGTTTCAGTGCACATTTTCAGTCTTTCTCTTTAATCCATAACAGTGTTTGACTTATGGAAGCATGTAGTAGTCCTATCTCTACCAAATCTAAATTCCCTTCCTTCCTCCAGTGCTGAGATTTTTTAAGAACACCTTATTATGTCAACTACCAATCCACCTTAATAATTTTAGTTTGCTGTGTGATGACAAACGTAAGTTATGTACTCCCCATAATGATAGATCTGTGTTGTCTGTTTCCATCCTTCCTCAATGTATGGGTCTCTGATTCAATCTCGAATCTGGCTTTAGACACTTCTAAGCTTTGGATCCAGTGCTCAGGCTCCTCTCCCCAACCCACAATCCTTTGTGTAAGAAACAAGCTACTTCAGATCTTGTTTGCCACCATCAGCATTTGACAGATATTGATGCTCAGGAGTCATTTTTTTGCTTAAAAAAGAGAAATTTGATCTTTTCCTTCTAGTGTTTATGCTGTGGTTTCCTCCTCTTTTTATCTCATTCTAGCTCTTATACAAAGTTTTTAAAAAAGTAGTAGTACTAGTATGTAGTTTCTCTCATATATAATAGGATAGACTTTTTGGACTTTTAAGATTTTCTTCTTTTCTTCCTTCTTTTATTGGTTTCACAGAATGGATGATAAGCCCTCCAGTTTTAAAAAGTGCATAGCTTGTTCCCAGAAGATACCTAATTCGGACACACATGAGAAGTGCATTTATTGCCTAGGGGCTTCTCATCTTGATGTTGCCTGCTCCATCTGGGAAGCTTTTGGACAATGAGCCATCAAAGAGAGAGAGATCAGAAACAAGTTGATATTGAAGGGTCTTCAACAGACCAGCACAGGAGAGTTGCCTTTATCATAGGTTCATAGGTGTGTACTAGGCTAATGACCCTGGAGTCTTTACAAGCCTAGCCCATAGGATTACCCTGGCATTGTGCCACCCAACCTTAGTTCCTAGTGACTCTGTCGAGAAGAACCACTGGAGTGATCCCCAGGGTGAATTTTCTATTTCCCATCCATTCATCAAGATTTGTCTTGAAGAAGACCAGTGAGGTGCTCTGACATGTATGGGAAGTCTATTCCATAGCATGGACAGTCTCTGGGTTATGAACCTGTCCTTCCAGCTTGTTCTGTTGATTGTGATAATGAGGTTGAGGTCTCTGGAGTGTGTGGTGTGGAGGGATTGGGATTTCTTTAGATGTAGCATTTCTAACAGAGCTGGGTCAGACATGGCTTTGTAAGTCAAGCAGAGATCACCTTTAAGTAGGTTATATGAGACAGAGAATAGTTGGGTTTTTTGAGTCTGTCCATATAGGACAAGTGTTTAAGGTCTAGGATCCTCTTTGTGAGGTACTTTTGCAGCCTCTCCAGTTGTTACAGGTGTCTAGTGAGGTACAGGTCTAATGAGGGAAGAGTAGAGGGAGACAATGACCTCTTTCTTCTGGATGCAAAACCCTTAGTAATGAGATGTGCCACATAGAAGAACTTTCTGACCACAGTGGCAATGTGGTGGTTAAAAGAAATGTTGCTGTCAACCTGTGTTCCCAGATCTCTTCTAATGCCTTCTGTGTTCAGTTGACTACCATCGATGTGGTAATTCATGGGAACCAGGTTTTTCCCAAAGGGTATGACAACACATTTTTTGGCATTGAGCTTAAGGCCATGGTTCTGACACCAGTTGGTCTCAGCGAGGCCTTTCTGTAGAATGTCAACATCACTTGGGAAGTTAATAATAGCTCCCAACTTGCAATCGTCTGTGACCTTTGTCAGCCAGAGTCTCTTTGTGTTGGCCTGGACTTCAGAGAAGTAGATACCAAACAGGAGAGGACCCAGGACAGAACCCTATAGGATTTCACTTGTGACTGGTTGCCAGTCTGACTTGGAGTCAGCTACTTTCACACTGTGGGTTCTATCTGTGATCCAGTTTGCAACCCACCTAGTGATATAGGGGTTGATGCATAGCTTAGTGAGTTTTTCTATGATTCCTGAGTGGGCAATGGTATCAAAAGCTTTGGCCAGATGAAGGTGGGACGTATGAACCCAGCTTGCCATCATTCACAGCTCTGTTGACTGATTCAAAGAAGTCAATCAGGTTGAGCAGGCATGATTTACCCTTCACAAAACTAAACTGTATGGGATCCAGAGTTTGGATATCCCCTATATCCTTGTTTATTAAGTCCATGATGATGCATTCCATAGCTTTGCATATCAGACTCAGCAGGCTAATGGGGCGATAGTTCCCAGGGTCTGTAGTTGCTCCACAATAGTTTCCAGGGTCTGTAGTCGCTCCTCCTTTGTGGAGAGGGATGACTGTAGCAGTGCACCATTCGGTAGGGACAAAGCCTAAGGTAAGGGTGTAATTGAACAGGGCACACAGGTGTAAGGTACCAGTTCACTCTGTAGTTCATATAGAACACAGCCAGGGATATTGTCAGGTCCATTGGCCTTGGACAGTGCTGTTTTAACTTGTGCAGCAGTAATACTGGGTGCCTGGCAATCTACTGGTATTGTGATTGGTCCTTTGGTGGGGGAGAGAGGGGTAAACTTGGCACTGAATCCGTCGGCCAATATATGGGCAATATCTGTTGGCTCGGTATAGGAAGTACCATTGTGTAGTAGCTCAGAGCAAATCTGGGTATTGTCATGGAGATTCTTTACATAACTATAGAGGGCCTTGTGGTTGTCTTTACTGTCTGCTGCAATTCTGTTTTCATAGCTAGCTTTAGAGGATTTGATGAAGGATCTCAACGTTTTGTTGAGGCCAATAAGGGAGTTTTTCCATTCTTGGGACATAACCTTATTCTGTATCAGTTTCCTCCTTCTGTTGTAGAGTTTGTTTATGGCATGGGACCACCAGATTGGCTTCTTTTTTTTGGAGGAGAGTGTCTTGGTTCTATTTGGTGTGGCGAAATCCATGCATTTCTGTACGTGTTCATACAATGCATTGGTGTATGATTCGACGGTCATGCAACTATTCTCCATTTGCATGGGTGCCATGAAGTTAGCCACCTCTGTTTTTAGGAGCTCAAAGTTAGCTTTGGAGAGGTTTTTCATGGTGGTTACCTTTGTGGGGCGGGTGGGAGGGATGTGCATTTCCAAGCTGATTAGTTTGTGGTCAGATCTAACCAGGGAGGAGTTGACTAATGGTGTAGAGCAATGATCGCACATGTTAGTAATGACCAGGTCAAGGATGTTGCTACCTCTAGTGGGTATAAGAACAAGCTGGTTCAGGGCATTGGAATTAATGAATTCCAGGAAATGTTGGGCAAGTGTACTGGTACATGAGTAGTTTTCCCAGTTAATGGATGGGTAGTTGAAGTCGCCCAGTATGAGAGTGTTAGGCTGGACCCTAATATTCTCCAGGGTGCTTAGGAATGTGGAGTGTGAGTCTTGGGACATGGTTGGAAACCTATAGCAGGCTATGACCTGAATCACTGTCTTACCCAATGTTAGCTGCACCTGAAGTATCTCTGCGTTATATTATCAGGATCATGAAAGTCTGTGGCTGCTGCTGCTTCTCCCCTTACTCTTTCTTCAGCCTCAAAAAAAGTCTACAATCCTGCAAGATAAACCCTATTATCCTTCAAAACCTCCTTCCAGACCTCCTTCCTCAACTTCCTCTCTGAGGTCAACTAGGACAGGATGATGACGCATTTCTTTCAGACCCAATCCAGTTGAAGGTACTCCTGACTCTACCATTGGATCCAGAAGAACAGTTTCTTCCCCTCGCTGTTTAATGGCTCCTTCTCTGATCTGAGCTTTCTGATCTGAGTCCCTGGATCCAAGTCTTATCTAGGGCAGATCTGCATCAGAGACAAGGCTTCATACTTCCTTGACTCTAATGAGTTTGCTGATGAAGTCAACTCCAACACTGTTGGAACCATTGAAGTCTCTGAAAGGAACCATTGGTATTGACACAGACAGGGTAGGATTTGATCCGAGGTCTTTGGATCCTTTTCCTCTACAGACATCAGCACTTGGTAGTTGGGCTCTTACAACAGCATCTGATCCTAGTTAAACAGCTTCTAGGGTCAAGCCACCTTCAAGAGTTTTAGCTCCAACAGCAATGCTCCCCAAATCCATGTCAAGCTTGGTGTTTGAGGCTTTCAAGAGAGTGCTATCTCAATCTAGAGAGGTCTTCTTTTTCAGAGCCAGATCTACCCTCAACCATAGGATTTCCCAGGGTCCACAGCCTGCTTTCCTATGACTGTCAGGATAGTCAGTTGCTGGGAGCCTCAAGTCTGTCCTCCCAAGGAAGACGGCATGCATTTCTGAGTTCTCCTCTGAACAATTCCCAGAAGAGGTTAACAGGAAATGCAAGTGTAAGTGGAGACACCATCAATGACACTGATTTTGATGAGGGAGAAGGTTCTCACAGATCTGCCCTTGATGATGATGTCGCATTCAGTGAGATCAGCAAACTTCTAATACAGAAAGGGGGTTGGTGTTCCAAAGTACCTTCTCCAGAGGAATCATTTTCTCTTGAGCCTTTCAGTTCTGTTACATCTGCTGCTTGCGTGGTCCCCCTCGGCTGATAAGATGATTGACCTGATCTCCTCCTGGGCATGGAATGAACCAGACACACCTGAACCTATCCCCAAAAAAGCCTCACAAGTTTTTACTTATTCCCAAAGACCGTTCCCATTGGAGCAAGGGTCCTGTGATAGATTCCATGATAGTGGCAACAGCCACTAAGAAGGAGCTTGCAGAAAAAAGCTGCTCTGTTCATCCACCAAATAGAGTCACATGCATTGGACAGATTCAGAAAACATGTTTAGACATCATATTCTTTTTTGGTTGTTGTGCTTAATTATTTGGCACATAACACTTATTTCCAGAGAGAGATTTGACCAGTTCTGTCTTCTAGGGACCTTGACTTCAGATCAGAGAAAATCCATTAATTCACAGGTTGGCTACCTTACAGTCACTATCTAATGTCTAGAGAAGCTGGCACAGGCATTGCCATAAGAATATTTGTCTTGATGCAGCTGTATAATTTTGCAAAGCATTTCAAGACATCCTTCATCAGCACCCGTATGATGGATCAACTTTGCTTGGTCCCAAAGTGAGTGAAAGAAACTATCTCAAGAAGTGAAAAAGATGGCAAATCCCTATCCATTAATTCACAGGTTGGCTACCTTACAGTCACTATCTAATTTCTAGAGAAGCTGGCACAGGCATTGCCATAAGAATATTTGTCTTGATGCAGCTGTATAATTTTGCAAAGCATTTCAAGACATCCTTCATCAGCACCCGTATGATGGATCAACTTTGCTTGGTCCCAAAGTGAGTGAAAGAAACTATCTCAAGAAGTGAAAAAGATGGCAAATCCCTATCTGCTGAAGGGATCAAATTCTGTACCCCCAGAAGACCTTTTCCAGAAAACAGAAGGGAGGAAAGAGAATGTGTTTTGTTAAATCTCAGGGTTTACACCTGGCACTTCTAGAGAAAGAACAAAAACACAGTATGCAGGTTGTAAATTCAGCAGTTCCAAATGCAACAACAACAAAAAAAACTGAAAAAAATAGTTTTAATGGACAATTTCAGGCCAATAAAGCCAAACCCCACTAGCCATGGATATGCATATTTCAAATGTAAAAGTCATGGGCAATCAGAATCACCATATAGCTGAAACATCTGATGTTCATAAGGGTTATTTGCATATATCCCATGTGCCTCTTTTACAGGAGGTTTGGGAGGTCACATTGGATATTCTAGCTTGTCTGGAGTTTTCATTTATTTTTTTCTGATTGTTTTTTTCTGTGTGACCTTCTAACTCTTTGTTTTAATTTGTTATTTGGGATATTGTGCAGTCACCCTATTGATAATGGACATCAGCTGGGTATAACAACCCTGTGTTTCTTATGCTTAGTCACATACTCTGCTTATGTTGTGCTGAAAAGGTCATAACAAGGCCGAAATATGCATATCCATCACTAGTGGGGTTTGGTTTTATTGGCCTGAAATTGTCCATTAAAATTACTTCAAATATAAAAGTCATGGGCAATCAAAATCGCCATATAGCTGAAACACCTGATATTCATAAGGGTCATTTGCATATATCCCATGTGCCTATTTTACAGAGAAAGGAATATTTCAGTATAAATGAGTAACCTTCACTCAAGACTACTGATAAGAATAAAATGTGCCAACAGAATGTGCAGTACCTTGAGTACAAACAAATCTTTTTCATATGGTATGAGGCTTGGGAACCAAAGTTAAAGAAGCATATAGATCTTGTAGGAAATTTACAGGGTTTTGGTATTATTATTAGGAGAGATACGCAAGACACAGATGTCATTAGTTTGAAATGATACACAGAAAGTCATAACAGTGTGCTCCATAGAAGTTTGGTACAGACACTCAAGACTGACTGCAGAAGGAATAATTCTGAGTACAGTATTTATGGATAATATAATAAGTGCAGAAGCTACAGACATTTCAATTCAGTCTATTTCAGTTTATCAGCACTGTAACTTGAGACAATAAGTTTTGATTCAGATATTGTTGACATCTACCTCCACTATATGCTGTTACTACATGATAAACCAAGAACTGGCACACAAAGGAGAGGCTGGCACTTTTTCAGCACAATTCTGGGCAATTAAAAGATAAAGACATTCATTCTGCAGTCATACAGTTCTTTAAATTCTTACAGTAGTGAGCTGCAATTGATGAGGGGGCAATATTTACACGTAAAGTGAGTCCCAAAATCCCATAGCAACATTGCAAATCTACAGCTCATCATCAGCAGACAGACTATATGTGTTTTACAGAGCAGCAGTATTCCTTCAGGGCATTACCAAAATATCTACAGTAAAATGTCAAAGAACTTCAGACTGTTCAAGGAACCATTGTAAAGGGCATTATCTAGTTAACAGCAACATATCCGAAAACTTCACATTCTCCACAGAAGATGACAGTGATGTTGCAGAGCCAAGAAAACCATTACAAGAGGGAGGGTGAAGATGCTAGGAGACACCAGACCACTGGATCAATGCCTCTATGACTTTTGATATGTAAGTATTCAATTTTATTACAGTGCATTTTCTAGCTAAATCAAACAGTAAATCTCAGAAAAGTTTAAATATATCAGTAAATGTAAATTGTATAGCTATGCCAGACAGCACTTATACAGTAAATGCACCAGTACATGTGTGGTTTAAAGTTAAAAATTGGGTAAAACAGTCTTAGAAAACTGTCCCAGAAATATTCATTTAAATTTCAATGTTATTAGTTCAGGAATATTGAATCATTGTAGATGCAAAAGGGTTAAAACACAGAAGTAAACTGTAAGGAGTGAGATAACTGACATGTTTTCTCATAATTCACAGTATTTATCAATGTTTACAGTATATTTGGCTTCTAAAGTCAGTATGGTTTCAAACTTATAATGGAAATTGTAAAATATTCTAGTTTACAGTCTTCAGAAATCAATGTAAATGCTGTAGCACATCTAATTCAAAATCAAGAGAAGTTGCAGTGTTGCTAATAAAAGTCAGTCTAATGTAAACACAGCCAGTGTATGTGACATGCAGATTTCAAATACAGATGTTCAGAATGTAATAAATTCTAGTTTGCATTCAAAAGCCAGTGTAAATATTACACGGGGGAGGGGGGTAAGAGTGATGAGTGCAGATTTTAATAAGTTTAATACAGTAAACAGTGTAAATAGTAAACAGACTTCAGGGCAAAATAAAGTACAATTGCATACCTTAGCTCAAGTCAATGTTCTTACTAGGATTTAGAGTCAAAGGTTACAGAAGTGAACAGTTCTTTGTGTGACAGTATTGCACTTGGTATGGACATGTCACCAGAGCTGCATGTTGTTTTAGACTTCAGTAACAAGATTTTAGGGAGAAATAAAAATGCTACAGAATATACAATAGTGCAAACAGATGATACTTGTAAGAAATTGTGTGCAGTAGGTTGTGCAAATGGTGAATAGAACTTGAAAAAATCAGTTACGACAGTAATATGCAGTGTAGGCAGACTAGTGGCCACATTTTCTGAAATGCTATCTTATTATCAAAGAAGCGGTGACAGATGGGAAAAAAATTAATATCTTTTTTATAGCCGGTAGGGAAAAAAGATGACAATTACAGGCTAGTACTAGATTTAAAATTGGTTTACATATTTATTACTCTGGAAACATGTTGTGTATGGTACACCACAGAAGACAGTCAAGTTTAATTCACAGAATAAATGGTTTATAGTTACAGGTCTGGCAAATCAATTTTTTATTTATTTATTTATTTCAGCAGACATTGTCAAGACTTTTGAATTATGTTAATAAAGTGCTGCAATGCATAAGTGATATCTTGAGAGAGAAAAAGAGCACTTACAGATATTAAATGATGTTTTGCTAGTTTTACTGAATATAGAATTTAAAGTCAATGTTACATTTTTAAAAGTGACAGTACAGTCAAAACATTGCAATCCCACATTGTGTCATTGAAGTCACAGGTTCAAATCTTATGTCTGGAAAAATGCAATTTAATTTTACTATATGAGGAAAACTAACCTCACATACTTGTGAAGGACAGACAAGTAAAGCACTACAATCGGATCAATTCTAGTAGTAAATGCATTCATACAAGTGGTTTAAGATTTTATACATTTCATGCAGAAATTGCAGTTTACCAAAGGTACAGGCTTATGTAAATGAGTTATCAGATTACAGCAGATCAGCAAGCTAAATTAAAGGTAGTACTGTATTCCATAAAACAGTATGGTAAAGATTAGTTAAATAGTGTTAATAGTTTTATGCAGCAGTAGTTCTTACTAAGAAAATTGGAGGCAGTTATGACAAACTCTTGCAGCATTCATAGGGTCATAGATGTGTACTAGGCTAATCGCCCTGGAACCTTTACAAGCCTAGCCCATAGACGTGCCCTAGCATTGTGCCTCCCGATGTCAGTTCCCAGTGCTTCTATCAAATAGTGCCACAGAACTACATAAAGAGTTAAATGACCAGCTGAAAAAAGATTGGGTGGAGAATAGCACACCGAGGGTCAAAGAATTAAATAGTGAAGATTAATTTTATAAAGGTGCAGAAATGGTAAAAGAAATGCTGAAGAATTAGTACAGTGTCAAATTACTACTTGTTTCATTCGAGTTTATAACAGGGAGAAAAATTCCACTGATGTTTCCATTTGAAATAAAAAGATTGTAATTTTATTATTTTATCATTGTAGTACTTTATCAGTTTGGTTACAAACATACACAAATTTATTTAGTAGTAACATAGTTCTATTTCACTATAGTACATTATCAGTTTGGTTACTTGGTTACAGACTGATGACAATTTATTATTAACATCAGTTTATTTCACTGTAGTACATTGCCAGTTTGGTTACAGACTTACCAGAATTTATTCATTAGTAACATAGGTTTATGTCATTCAGAGATATGTAGATAGTCAGGGCAGCAAACAATGCTATCAGTTTATAATTTTTAAAACTGCAGATATTATTTTAAGAACCTGATACTGTTGTTTTGTATTTTTACAGATATTATATGCAATTTCATTTACAAGTGTATTAAAGGTTCAAGATAATTTGCCTACAGCCTTGTCATAGGGGTGTGAGGAGAGTTTGGGAAGCCAAATCCTTTATAATAGAGGCTAAAATTGATGGACATTAGGTTGGCTTCTTCAGTACCTCAGGAGTGACTGGGAAAATGTAGAGTAAGGCTTAAACTTTGCAAGAGCTGTAGTGCACAAGTCAAGTATCAACAAAGAGAAGATCACCAAAGCTAGAAGTAAAGATTATTCTTTTTTTCACAATCTTCCATTAAATATAAATTATTTTTTTATTTTATTTTAACATTTCTTTATCGTGAAAATCTGACTGGGACAGAGCCCATTTTCAGCAGAGGCCCGGGAAGAAATGCTTCAGATGCATGTCTTTGGAATGTGTGAGGAAACACAAGTGAATGCAGAGAGGACATGCAGACTCTACACAGAAGGCACCCAAACTGAGAATCAAACCAGAGAACCTCTTGCTGTGAGGCAAAAATGCTAACTGCTGCACCACTGCACCGCGGTATGTAGATTATTCAGCATGCTAATTTAATTTATGTAAATATGTTTCAATTGTCTAAAAAAAAGTATTCTTTAGAGTTAAAATGTGTATACAACAGATGTGCATTTATACAGATTAGAGTCAAAGCAAGTATACAGAAGGGTAATCAGGCAAATTAGTGATGTCAGACTCAGGTTTCAATTTCAAGTTATGTTTTCTGACAAATGTATAATGGTCTTCAAAAACACAGGAAACCAGCTGAGTGGAAATGTGCAATGACTTTAATAAAATTAACAGCTAAAACCAGTAAAATGAAACAATGATAAAATAAAACAGATGAGTGCATTTGCACCTAGACTGGGTGCTTCATCAGATCTAACACAAGTGGTAAATCACAGTTTAAATACAGTATAATTAACTGATTCATCGCTTCAGACCCTATGATTTCAATACAGGTGTTAAAGGAATATGTTTGTTCAAACCTTTGTCCTCATGTGCTCTTAATATAAAAATCCATTTTGTCTCCTGACCCTCTGTCCGTGTCTTAACATCACCAGCCTTAATCATATTATAATGTATCTCAACCATAAACTTGAACATATGCATAACTCCCTCATACAACACATGCTTGCTTAGAGCATTTCTTCTGTCACCTTTATTAATATAATAAAGATGTTCCTTGATCTGATCCCTTAAGCACCAGTTTGTCTTCCCCATGTAGTAGATCTGCCTCACAAACTGCTAAATAAACAACATATCTAGTAGCACAGTCAGCAAAGAAGATAAATTCAAATATCTGTCCATTAACTGGATGTATAAAACACTATCAGCTTTTACATACTTACAAACACTACAAGCTCTACACAGATAAGTGCCAAACCTTTGTAATATTTCATTACCAGGTTTCACTCCAACACTCAATGGTTTATAACAAAGCATCCTTTTTTTTTTTTTTAGAGAGGAGCTGTTCTTAAATGTAAAACAAGGCTCCTTACCAAGTATCTCTTTACATTTACCATCAGACATTATTACACACCAGTGTTTCCTAATAATATTGCAAACAGGGCTAACATTAGTAGAATATGTCAAAGACCATCACGATCACCCTTATGTGATGTATTATCATCATCACCAATTGAAAAGTAAGGTCTGCTGGTCCTCTTGTATCTAAATGTTACCACTTCATTCTGTGCTCGTGTGATATCCAAATCCACTTATCCTCTCTGTCGAAGCTCGCAAGTCAAAGCACTAAAAGAATCCTACATCTCACTATTCCTAGTGTGTAATCTGGCATTCCTAAAAAACTGACCCTTCACCACATTTTGCTTTAGGAACTTCAGGTGCATACTTTGAGCATGTAGTGTATCATTCCTCTTGTATGTTTTTTAAAAAGGACAGTATCCAAGCCATCTAAGGATCTGATAATATGAACGTCTAAAAAAATCAACCAAGGAAACAGAATGTTCAGCAGCAAACCTTAAAAAAATCAGTAGACCCCTGCAGATAGACCCCCTGCAGATAACTAATAGATCCATTCAGTTTATCACTCAATCCTGACCATACAAAGAATACATCATCCACAAAGTTACCATAGTGTAGAATAGAACTGAGATGTAAATTATGATCATTAAAAACATTAGTGGCCTCCCAGTATGCGAGCACCATATTGGCATAACTATTCCAGCACATGGTGCCCATAGCAACTCCTACCTTCTGGATGAAGTATTTTTCAGAGAAAGAGAAGGCATTATTAGTTAAAACAACTTCAAGTAAAGAACAAATTAAGTAAACCTGTTCAGCAGTATAATCTGTATATTCAGACAAAAAACACCTTACATATTCTATACCAACTTAATTCAGAATAGAGATGAACAAAGAGACAACATATGTGGTAACTAACATATATTCACCTACCCTGTTAATAGCTGACCATTCAGGCAACCTTTTTAAGAAATGCCTAGTGTCCTTCAGTATCATTTATATCTTATCAAGAATAGGGTGCGGCTGTTTTTCAACAAACATAGACATTGACTCCATCACCCATCTTCTACTGGAAACTATTGTTGTTTTGTGCATCTGGTTAGTGGACAGATATTTGAATTTATCTTGTATGCTGACTGTGTTCCTAAAGATGTTTATTTAACGGTTTGTGAGGCATGTCAGAGCTACTACTTGGGGAAGACAAACTGGTGCTTAAGGGATTGGATCAAGGAACATCTTTATTGTATCAATAAAAATGACTGAAGGAATGCTCTAAGCATGTGGCATGTCAGGGAGTTATGCATATGTTCAAGTTTATGGTTATCGAGATATGTTGTAATACGATTAGGGATGGTGATATTAAGACATAGACAGTGTATCAGGAGACAAAATGGATTTTTATATTAAGAGCACATGAGGACAAAGGGGTTTGAACAAGCATATTTCTTTCAGACCCATATTGAAATCACAGGGTCTGAAGCGATGATTCAGTTAACTATATTGTATTTAAACTGTTCTTTCCTACTTGTGTTAGATCTCATGAAGCACCCAGTGTAGGTGCGAAAGCATTCATCTGTTTTGTTTTCTTATTTTATCGTTTTTTTTTGGTTTTTTTTAGTGGTTTTAGCTGTGAGTTTTATTAAAGTCATTGCACGTTTCCACTCAGCTGGTTTCCTGTGTTTTTGAAGCTCATTTGTTCTTTAGAACCAGCTTTTGCTCAGAGTTGTGTTTCTCAAATGTATAATGGTACCAGATTTTAGTTTATGCTTTTAAAAGGGTCCAAATGATACTGGCAGAAAAAAATATATTCCTTTAGTAATAGCTTAGTTAGTTTCCAGAATGTAACATTTATAGACAGCTATTTCAAATGTTCAGCATAAGTATGCATCAATTTAGTGTAAATTTCAGTCACGTTTCAGAATATAACATTCATACTCCATTATTTTCAATGTTTAGTATAATGCATTTCTGTCAGATTCAGAATGGAACATTCATACTCTGTTAAACATTTCTAACAGCGTTACTACAGTTTACAACGTGTATAAATAATATGCATATGTAATTAGAGCAAACTTTGCAGAGTTAAATCACATTATTCAGTCATTAGTTGTAAGGGAAAAGTGACAGAATTGCTTGTAACAGGCTTAGCGAGATACGTTATCTAAAGAATAAGTAATAATGGTTATTTAATATACTCAAGGTATGACAAAACCTTAATTTGTTACATAATGATTATTTTACATTGGGTAAAAGTAAAAAGACACTGAAAAAAGTAGGCAAAAGTAAGGATCTAAATGTAGAAAGCATAAGTTTTAGTAAATGCACCTCTACCATTGCAGCACATAGATAGCTCCAGGATATCTGATACACAATTTTTAAATGCAGACATCTGTCACAGCTCATGAAGATGATAAGATAAATGTACACTTTGTAACAAATCTGTTTGAAAATCTACAGAAACAAGTTAATATAGTATATAGTAATTATGGTTTAAGATATTAGTATAAAAAGAAAAATTCTATGGATCTTGTTACATAAAATATTTAATACCAGTTATAAGACATGTTAAGGAATTGTCCAGTTATAATTAAATCATGAAGTTCAGAGACTTCAAAAGTTAAAATTAAAATTGCAAGTTTATTTACCAGATAAAGAAAAAATATTTATAGCTGTTATACTAGATCTAGTGATCATTATAGTATCCTTTGTGGAGTATATTAATAAATTTTATGCAGTAATTACAAAAGCAAATCCCATTGGTTTCAGAGGCCAAAATAAATCCTAAATAAATGCAATTAGTAGAATAGACTTTGCATAGGCCTGAAAATATAGCCATGTTAAGGTTAGGCCTGTGTCTTTATTTTATATTTCATATTTTTAAGTACAGAAGTAGATCCCTGTCCAGGAACCTCAGGGGAGATCAGGTTTCACTTGAATATAGTTTGTTAGACTTAAGCACAGTATTTTCTTTGTACAGGCCTATAAATGCAGCCATGTTAAAGCAGGGTCAGGTCTGTATCTTCATTTTATATTTTACATGAAGTTTCAGTTGATGCAGTTTCAATAGAAAGGAATGTTTTAGTAAAATTAATATTTCACCTTCAGTCAAGAATACTGATAAGAATAAAATGTGCTCACAGAATGTGCAGTACATTGAGCACAAACAAATCTTTAGATAGTACAAGGCTTGGGAACCAAGGTTAAAGAGGCATGTAGAACTTATAGGAAATTTGTACAGTTTTGGTATTATTAGGTGAGCTACTTCAGACACAGAAGTCAGTAAATTAGTTCAGACTGATGCACAGAAAGCCACTGCAGTGCAGTCCACAGAAGTTCAGGACAGACACTTAAGATTGAGTGCAGAAGGAATAATTCTGAGTACAGAATTATGGATGGTATAAAGAGTGTAGAAGCTATGGATATTGCCTGTTTAGGTGTATCAGCACGGTTACTTGAAACAGTAACATTTGATTTGATACTGTTGACATCTACCTCCACTGCATGCTGCTAGTATATGATAAACCAAGATTTGGCATATAAAGGACAGACTGCCACTTTTTCAGTGCAATTTTACGTAATTAAAAGATAAAGTTGTTCATTCCAGCCTCATTCCAGTATCATACAGTTCTTTCAATTATTACAGTGACCAAAAATAATTCCTAAAGTTCCATCCTTGCAAAGGGAAGAAGCCACTTCAGAAATAAATAATCTTTTAAAAACTCAAGTCATCCAAGAGGTCCCTACAAACCAGAGAAGATCAGTAATCTACTCATGATTCTTTTTAGTGCCAAAAGTAAAACTGGGTCCTATGGCCAATTTTGGACCCAAGTCATTTGAAAAAGTTTGTGAAGTGAACAAAGTTCCAGGTGGTCATGGTTCTTCTATTACTGCGGAAGGAAGGAAGACTGAATGTGCTTGATAGATCTTTGGAATGGGTACTACCACATAAAGATGGACAGATGCTCGAGGAAGTACTTTCACTTCCAGCTAGGAGTTAAGTCATTGCCAGTTCAGAGCTCTGCCCTTCAGACTCACAACAGCAACCAAGTGTATGGCAGTAGGGGCAGCTAATCTACAACTGCAGAGTTTTCAGGTATTCCCATACTTGGTCAACTGGTGCATCACCGTCCTTTTCAAGAATCTACTTGTTTAGGCCATGGACTCCTTTCTCCAAGTGTGCATACTCCTGGGGATTACAGTGAATCAAGAAAAGTCCAAGCTACAACCAGTCCAGTCTCTTGAATACATGGTAGCATTTATGGACACAAGACTTCAAATAGCAAAACTTCCTCAAACAAGAATTACATCCCTTCACCAACAAGCCCAACAAATCTTCTCTCTCCTAAAGCCACCTTCTAGGTTCTAAAGCAGCATCCATCACATTAGAGCCACTAGCCATATTCTATGTACGTGTTCTTCGGTGGAATCTGGCAGTTCTGTGGTCAAGTCAGGAAACAACCAAAGTCTTTTTTAGTGATTCTAATGAACATTTGCAGAACTCTCATACAGCAGTGGTTAGAATCTCCATATGTTCTGCAGGGATGTAATTTCATTCTTCTTTACCCCCAAGCCCCAGTGACCTTAGACAATTCCCAAAAAGAGACCAGTTTTCACAGCAGTATATTGAAGATGACAGCAGTCCTACTAGCACTGCAGGGCATTCAGGATTCTGTCCCTTCAGGTGTGATATCTATTCAGACAGAGAACATGTCAGTTGTTTGATACATGAACAAATGGGGAGGAACCAGATCTAACTACTGTGTTGGGAAGGCTTGAGAGATTGGCAATGGGTGATATCCTCTCAACACTTTCTGATAGCAATGCATATCCCAGGGAGATCCTGTATACTTGTGGACAGACTGAGCAGATCCATCCTGCTCCTTTACAAGAGGTCCATCAATACATTAACAACATAGTGGATTTTCAGCCAATGAGGAAGGACTTCTTTGCCTCTTCCCACAACACCAAATACAGCAAGTTCTAGATCTAATTCCTTGGCATGGGGAGTCACCCAGGAATGCTCCAATTTACCCTTGACCCCCAGATCTCTCTTATGCCTCTCCTCCTGTGCCTCCGATTTCCAAGTTTTTATAGAAAGCATTCATGATAAAGGTCACAGTCATCCTCATAGCCCCTTATTGACCTTGACAAGTGTGTTTTTCCTTCCTCTGGCCTCATCTAGTCCACCCTTTCTGTGTTATGTGCTCAGTCCCAGATATTCTGTCTTACCTGTTGGGGTCACCTCACCCGAATATTCATTTCCTCAAACTGACTGTTTCTCCAATTCCAGTCATTGTTTGGCAGTCCAGGGTTTCATCGTCACTAGATCTACATTTTGTTTTCCTCCCTTAAGCCTTTAACTAGGAAAATTTGTAAAAGCAAACGGAAAAGATTTTCTATTTGGGCAATTGAAAAAATATTGACCATTTTCAGTCCATTTTCCAGCAATTTTGGACTTCCTCACACATCTCTTCCAATGTGGACCCAGCTATTCCACAATCAGGATACAGTTAGCCACTATATCTTCCTTACATATGGGTTAGAACCATTCCTCCATTGCACCTCTCTGATTATACAAGGCTTTCTTCCAAGGTAACGTTCTGCCATGCTCTCCACTCAAAGAACCAATGAGATATTACCATTGTGCTACAGGCTGTGACTCTGCCCCCATTGAAATCTGCTGCTATGGCTGACCTAAAATTTTTATCATGGAAGACTTTATTTTTGGTGGCTATCAATTCTGACAGGAGAATTTCTGAGATACAAGTCCTATCTTCAAAACCGTCCTACCTAGTTTTTCACAAGAATAAAATGTCATCAAGAACCAATACCGCTTTTCTTTTTTCTTCTTAAGAGGCTTCTGAATCATCCATGAATCAGTACATAACTCTAACAGTGTTCAAGGGTGAATATACTTTGCAGTTGCTTGATGTCTATCATTAGCTGCATTTTTATTTACACTGGATAAAACCTTTCAGGAAATCTGATCAGTTACTTGTGTCCTTTTCCTCAGCTAAACTTGGACAATCAGTGTCCAAAGTCAGACTTTCTTGATGGTTGTCACAGTGCATTTCCTTTGTTTATCAAGAAAGAGGGTTATCTCTTCCTTTGACTCCAAAGGCTCATTCCACCAGATCTACAGCCTTCTTCTCTAGTGTTCTATTTAATGACATATGTACTGCAGCTACCAGGTTCAAGGTACATACCTTTATTTTGCACTATAAATTAGATATGCAGTCCAGATCTAGAGCCTCCTTTGGTTCAACTGTGCTCCAGAATATCCTTCCATAACACCTCCCAAGTGAGAAAGTAGGTGTGGACTCTGTCCCATACATTGAGGAATGGACAGAAAATGCATCAGATATGAAAGTTGTGTACTCACCATAGCAATCAGTCTGTGTTCCAACCTTCCCTCCCACCATCCCCCTCCTTATTTTTTCGTATTATATTTCCATTCCAAGATGGTTCTAGCCAACCTTGCCTTGGCTTTTGAAGGTTGTCTTTCTCTCCTTCATCTCTTTATTAGCCAAGCAGTGTCTAGGATATCTTAAGTTATTAATCTGATACTCTTTTATCATTTTAAAATTCCCTTTTATTAGTCGGCAAATGCAGTCTGAGGTAGAATGTTCCTTACACAGGACTGGATGGAAAAGACAACACCAGACTACTGATTTCACATTCCATAATATATACACAACATTACTTACCTTTACAGTCATGGTATTCCATAATGCCAGTAAAAACAGATATACTAAACCACATTTGTGGACATAATGGCAAGTATGATCTTGAGCCCAGCATTGCCATTTTTTTAATTATCTTACTTCTCTTTTAATGTACTAATCTCAAGCAGGCTACATATTTGCATTACTCTTCCCTTGGGTGTACCACATGGGCCTGATTGTGATTCCATTCTCCAAACAGATACATGACTTCTCTTAACACTTGAAAATTCTATTTTTGATACAAATTTATATGCTTCTAATCTTCCTTTTCCAGCCCCATGCTATTTCAGTGAAAACTCTAAAATGGTTACTCAGCACTGATCTTAACATATTTGCCAGTTAGACCTTGTAATCACTACATTTTACTGCCCAGAAACACCTCACCTGTGAGTTGTGGAACAAATAAAAAAAAAGACCATTCCCAATCTGTCTGCCACTCGTACACCACACAAACCTGTAGTCATAACCACAAAAACAGTATTGTCTTATGTTTCTGTACTGACAGTATAGCAATAATCATCAAATGGCATCTCCCTATCCCTCCACCTAACATCTTGTGCCTAGCACAGCTGCCCCTTCACCATACCTTAGCTACAGCTCTGCAGTTAAACTTCTGTAAAGCAAAGCTTATGCTACTTGGTATTGCTAGCAAAGATAGAAACACTATCGAATTAGTACATGTCAAAACCAACCAGCCATTTACACACCATATTACCGTAAGTATCAGATACCTTATCAACTTAAGACAGCAAACAGTGTTTCTGGCTTTTCACTACGTTAACATGGAAGATGGGTATTTATTCTCTATGCTGAATACGTTCTTCACATTGTTGCTCTTGCTTCAGTCTCAAATCCTGTAGCTCATAAGCATTGCTAAGTAAGGTATGCCAGTGAATCTACTTTGTAGTGTGCTTTCTCTCTGTAGTGCTCTTCAGAAAACTGTTGGCCTATCTCCTAACTATTCACCTAGTTTACATCTGCTGTAATCTGAAAACTCTTCAACCTTAGTTTCTTTCCTTAATAGAACACAGACTTGGTTTTGTTCGAGCACAATGAAAACCACAATGCAGCCAAAAAACAGGTTTATTATGTTCTCTAGCGCCTCGGCTATAACACAGCCTTCAAGGACTACAAACATACACAAAATGCATTCACATATATATACCCAGCAGTCCCTGAATCACAATAATTAAACAATTATGCTGTTATAATTGCATCATTAATTCATCTTAAAACATATATTAAAAAATCAATTTAAACTACATTTATCAAATAACACCTTTCCAACAACAATCTACATTAAGTCCATTTGGTTTCAAAGTCTTATATTTCAAAATAAATAGTCTCTTTGTGCAACAATTTATTTTAGATATCTGTCTCATTCACCCCATGTACTTGTTCCAAAACTACTGTTGTTAAACTTTCAGGGTCTCCCCCATGACAAATTGTAAAATGTTGGGCCAACAGACTCTCTAATTTTCCTGCCTTGATATCTCTCAAATGCTCCAGCAATCTTATTTTAAAGGCCCCTTTCATTTAGCCTGTATAGAACAAGTTGCAGGCACATTTTATTGCATACATCACCCCTACTGTGTGACGATTGTAATCCCCACTCACTTTAAAAAAAAGATTCCATTAATTTTTAAAAATGTTTTCACTATATACTTACAACTTATACATCTATTACAGGCCACGTACCTTTATTTCCTAACTGAAATGATATATTAATACCAGGTCTTTGAAATTTAGTATGGCCAGACATATCTTTCAAGTTTCTCCCTCGTTGATATGAAAAAATGGGTCTATCCTTAATCAGCCCTTCTAACTCACTAAACCATTTCAAATACTCCCAATAATATAAAATAACATTTTTTATATCTTCACTTAAAGCGTTATATTTCATAACTACATAAAACCTATCATTATTATTATTTCTATGACTAATATTAGCACTATTTGCTCTCCATTTCTTCTTTCTTCCATATCTCACATCCTGAACTTGAAACATATCTCTTTCTATCACTTTAGTCATACTTCCTCTTTTTAAACATAGCACTAGTATTTGCCAATTCTCTTTCAAAGACCTCATTATCTGTACACAATCTCGATATTGTTAAAAACTCACCAAAAAGAAGTGATTCTATGGTATGCTTAGGGTGACAGCTTGTCCCCATTAAAAACTGGTTAATTTCATTAAATTTTCTATGAACACTAGTAGTTACACCTCTACCAGGTCTCCCTACAAGTCTTATATCTAAAAATGATATCTCTTCCCCATATTGTAAACCATCAAATTTAATATTAAATCTATTCTGTTGTATTTCATCTATAAATTGTTGTACAAACTGAATATCCCCATCACATAAGAAAACTAAATCATCTATAAATCTAAAATACATTTTCACATATCTCTGATAAAACATGTTAGTATAAATATACTCTCCTTCAAAAATCCCCATAAAAATATTGGCTTACATGGGGAGCCCATTGCTGTACCCTGCATTTGATGGTACATTTGATCTTCAAAACAAAAATAATTATTCTCCAAACTAAATTTATCTAGTTCCAAAACATAATGGGCTAATGGACTATCCCCCATTCTTCTTCTTCTCATAGCTTTCATCCCTGACTCATGCCTGATGTTAGTATAGAGACTCTGTACATCTAGAGTCATCCAGTACATTCCCTCTGACCACCTAATATTTTTTATTTTGTCAAGGAAATCAAAAGAGTCTTTAATGTAAGAAGGCAAGCAAATAACTTCCTTCAATAAAACTTTATGAATAATTACTCCCATATCACGTAGGAAATAATTTGTTCAGTCTACTTAAATCTCATATTCTGCCTCTAATTTCAGCCTACTTTTCCACCCCCATTTAAGGTTTTATACTTGTATCATGGCTGAGGGAGAGGAAATAAAAGTTATGCAGTTACCATAATGGTACATCTAGGTGAGCAGGTCCAGTCTCATAAACCAGAAGGGCTGTATGTAATGCCCTATGCATATATGGCATCACATATACTCAGTCTATGGAGCTAAACCTCATTCTGCAACATCAACAGAATGGCTTAATGGAACAGGTATATCTTACAGAGGATGCTAATGCTCTAGAACATATTTCCCATTCACATAAAATAAAGCTCAACCCTGTCCATATTCAAGTGCAACTTGGATCTATGGATGGGAAACAGAAAATTTGCATCTGGACTACACCCTGTATTACTAATGTGCAGAAGCAGCTCATAAATGTTTTACCCCAAGCATGGGCCCCTCAAATTATCTGTGGTATGATCCCAGTTATTCTCATTAGGGGTAATATACAATTTATCAACCATGGGATGGGCAAGGCCAATCTGTAACTAAATGGGATAGGTTAACTAAAGCACTAAAAGGGAAATTGGCTGGGCTTAAAATGTCCCACAAGGGCAACTAGCCTGTAGGCACAGACTCATATTTTTATATTAGAATATGCCACAGTCGGTAAGCCATTTAGATACAGTAATGTGTGCAGCTGTAGCACCTAATTTGTTTTGGGAAATTAGACTGATTTGATTTATTCTGCATAAAAACTGAGCTGTCTGTGGGCATCCATGCTATATACTAGATATTTACCTCTGTTTTGAGTAATTAGGGAAGAATGCAGGCAAGCTGATTGTTCATTTAGGATTTGTCTCAGTGGTTTCCTATGAAGATATTAGTTTGCAATGATATTCTACCATTATTGAAAATCAGGTAGCAAGGATTTAAAAAATGCTAGAATTTCAGAAATTTTTCTAGCAGAAGTAATGACCTCTAGAGATAGTCTTCCAGTACAGATACAAGCCAGCTTTAGCAGCAGACTGTAAATGAGGAAGGGTTAAATTTCCTAAAACAAAATGCATATTCCATAGAGGACAGCATCATTGATGGGGGGGGGGGGCATATCTAGAAAGTACCTCTAAAGAAAGCTTTGCATTTTTTTATGTCCTGCCACTGCTGACCTGAGACTCCTCTGCCAGCACAATGATCATACCCCATATCATGTTCTTATATAGTAAATTCTTTTTTATATATTAATAACATTCATTTTATAGTTAATGGAGCTTATGACTGCAGGACAGAGGGGGTTATTTATGCTATCAAATGTAATTGTAATATGTTCCACATTGGGCAAACTAAAAGAATGTTTAAAATAAGATTGCTAGAACACCTGAGGGACATTAGGACAAATAAGATGGAGAGCCCTATGTCTCAGCATTTTAATGAATGTCACGGTGGAAACTCTGTGGGTTTAAAAGCTACTATTTTGGAACAAATTAAAATGGAAAATTATCAGAAAGAAATATATAAGCTTATGCTTTTAAGGAAGGAAACTGTTTTTATTTTAAAATACGGTACATTAGTGCCTAAGGGCTTGAATACAGAATGTTGTTGGAAAAGTATTATATGAATGGATGTGTTACTTTAAAAAAAATTTTACTAATTTGATGATTGTTTTATTGTTTAATTGCATATTGAATTGGAGCTGGGGTTATATATACTGTTTTTAAATTTGATATGTTACTCCTTGAAGGCTGATTGTGGCTGAGGCGCTAGAGAAATAAACTTGTTCCAGTGGCTGCTGTTGTTTTCGTTTTGTGGTGAAGCAACGGTGTGTTTTTTTCTTCCTGTGTTGCAAGTATTCATCTTTGTTGATGGCCAGTGACCCAGCTATCAATATTCCATGGATTTCTAGAGAGGAAAATGTAGGTTCCTCTCAGCGTACAATGGATGGCTTTTTGAGCTCTAATGTAGAGTGGGACAGAGACCGGTTTGATAGGAATACAGGCAATGATGAAAATTCTGCTACACCGATTTGGGAACGTATTTTGGCAGAGACCAGAAGCAAGCATTCTAGTAATCCCTTTGCTAATGTTGGGAAACGTTCTTTGGATTATCCAGTTGAGGTAAAAACTTTAATTTCCAAGTTGAGCAATTTAATGAACAAGGAAATGGCAACTTATTATAACTATACTAGTTTGCAGAGATATCTAGATTTAGATATTGTGCCTCATGGTTTAAGAGCCATTAAATTTCCTTCTCAGCCTTTTGACTTGACTTTGTCGGAAGAAAAAGTTTTTAAACAGAGGTGGGAAAAGGCTGCTCACCTTTGTTCCAGAGAATGGATTAATATTCTAATAGAAAGAGATATTATTAAGCTTGCTGATACTAAAAAAGACATTTCTAGTGCATGTACTAATTTGATGACTGTGCTAGAGAAAGTTTGTTTCGAGTCCTGCCTGTGTGACATTCAAGACAGACTCAATGTATATGAAAAGAAACTTCTTGAGCAGAAGATGCATAAAATTCAAAGAGATCTTCGTGATTTTGAAAAAGGAACTGCCTTTTTTAGACCTTCTAATCAACGGTCACATTCTAAAGTCCGCTTCCAGGATGGGGCGGGGACTATGAGAGACAGATATGTTAGCAAAAATAGCATGGAAATGTCTTCTAGAGAGAATGGTAGATGTGACAGTGAAATTGAAGATGCCAATCATTATCCACCTTTACTATCACCAGTTAATGAGCGATATCTCCATGATAATTTTTGCTACCAGGGAGAAAATAGTCGACAGCAAAAAAGAAGCTACCCTGAACGCAAGCAACAGAGAGGGGGACAACAATGGCAATGGTGTGATAACAAAAGGACTAAATGGTATTAACAAAAATTGTTGTAGTAATATAGTCAATTTATCTGGTTCTTCTATCAATGACTATGTCATTAATGTTTTAAATCATGGGTTGAAGTTTGTACCAACTGTTATACCACAGCTGTATGAATGTAAGATGGAAGTGTATAAACTAGTGAGGAAATTGCATTTATGATATTATTTTGAACAACGTTCTCCTCATAGTGTTTTGGATGATATGGGTCATGATGATACCTATAGCACTGCTGATTATATGTCGGATAGTGATTCATCCGATTCTTATATATCTTGCAATAGTTATCTAATTGCTTATTGTCCAATAGACACTTCTGCCGTGGTTATCAATAGTAAATTTATGCCACCTTTTATACATGAAGGAATTAAGAAATTTCATTCTATGATTGAATTTGAACTTGAACTGTTATTTAAAAGTTTCAGTTTAAAGCAAATTGAGTACAATTTGTCTAAACAAAAATGGTTAGCTTTGTCTGATTTTTCTAAACAAAAAGAACTTATTGTTAAACCTTCGGACAAAGGTAACAAAATAGTAATAATGTATTATACACAATATTTAAGAATGTGGCTTGAATTATTAGAGGACAAGACAGTGTATCAAGTAGTGAATAAAATTGTTATTGAACAAGCTAAGAAAAATTATGCATTACTAATTCAGAGTGGTTTGAGACTGGGCTATTGGTCCGAGAATGATGTTAAGAAAAAATTAATGGGTGAAGAAACAGGTCCAGCTTACTTTTATTGTTTACCTAAAATTCATAAGGATAGTATTAACCCACCGGGCCGGCCCATAGTTTCTACCAGCAAATACTTCTTACATAACTTGGGTGTTATTTTACATGGAGTGTTACTGAAAGAAGCTTAGCAACTCCCTTCATACATTAAAGATTCATTTGATTTTTTTAAGCAAAGATCAAGAATGTTATGTGGAAGAATAACATGTATTGGATAAAAATAGATGTAAGAAGTCTTTACACAAATATCAAACATGGTTTTGGATTACAAGCATTACTTTGTCAGATGGGTAGTAGCCCATTTACACATTATATTTTGGATTTAGTACAATTTTGTCTAGAGAATATTTTTTTTTATTTTGATAATCAAGTTTATCACCAAATACAGGGTACTGCCATGGGTGCTCCATTCACACCCATGTATGCCAATATTTTTATGGGTTTGGTAGAAAGAGAGTGCATTTGTAATAAATCTTTTTTTAAGAAATACGTGAAATTTTATTTTAGGTACATAGATGATTTAATTTTTTTATGTGAGGGTGGTAGTAATTTGGTATCAAACTTTATAGAAGAAATTCAGTCAAATAGATTTCAAATATCTTTTGATGGTCTACAAGTTGGACAACAGGTTTCGTTTTTGGATATTCATTTATGTGGAAAAGTAGGAAATATATTAGTACAAGTATTTGTAGGAAATTTGAAGTAATAAATGAGTTTTTGATGGGCACCAGTTGCCATCCAAAACATACTATGGAATCTTTGCCTTTTGGTGAATTTTTGAGAATCTCTAGGCTCTGTAATGAAGAACAGGTGTTTATGAAAGAATTGGAACAAACAAGGACGATGTTCAAGAATAGAAAATTTGATGTTAAATTAATTGATAAAGATATTCAAAAAGTATTAAATATTAGATATAATATCAGTCAAAAAGTAAATACTTTTAAAAGTAAAATTAGCAATGATATAAATGTAGATAGTTTATTTGTAGTGTCTATATATAATGTTCTGAGTGACAGTATTAAACAACAAATAACGAAAAAAGTAGAACAAGTACCAAAAAAATCCAAAAATGTGAAGAAAACAGGTCCCGATTGAATTGACCAAGGTTTTTATTGCCTCCACACACTGGACCACGCTAAAACACCACAATAAACAACCAATAAATCCAAATCCACATGAACGCTATTCAGGTACTGTGTTTTCGTATTCTCCGCTCCACTTCCTCAGATAAAGTTATAACTTCTCCAAACTGTTTATATACCTTTCTTAATAGCATAATTGACTTAATTAATTAATTACATCACGTTGATTTGAATTTTAAAAGGGCAATACTTGTGTACTAAAATATCCATAGAATATAAATGAATTATTTAAAAAAATGTTAATACATCTCTATTACTTCTCATTATTAAAAACTTGTGTGCATAGACAATATTAAATTTAAAAAAATGCATTCTTTATAACATAAAACAACAAAATTTTATTAGAATAATATTAATTTCCCCATTATAAAAATGTTAAAAATCAGTGTCTGTTGAAAACTGTGGTCTACATTGCCATCAAGTGGTTATTTCAGAATATTGCAGCTCTTCTTTTTTAAAAATGTTTTCCATGTAATAATAAATAAAATAAAATAAAATACTTTTTATTAATAAATTAATAAAATTGAATATAAAATTTCATGTATTATATACAACCCCCCCATTTAAATATATTACATGTATGAATAAATAAGTATATATGAATATGTGTGCATATGAATTTAATTACAATTTAGCTGCTCTTAGCTTCAATAGGGGTAGGATACTGGTATGTTCATTCAATCCTGGTGTATTATACGATTCTAAAGTCATTTGCCACCAGAGTTCCCTATATTCCAATTTTTCTTCCCAAGGTCCTCCCCTAATGTCCCTTTCAGTGTGTTCAATCACAGAAAATATGTAACTAGCCTCTTTACATAGTAAACTGTGCTTATAAAGTGCATTACTTTCCTTACAATTTTTGATATCATTTAGATGTTCAAAAACTCTCCTTCTCAATTTCCTTTCAGTTTTTCCTATATAAAAGGACTGGCAAACCTTACAAGAAACAAAGTAAACTATTCCCATTGAATCACAATTGTAGTGATACTTGTCATTCACTATTAGTCTATTTCTACTTTTTATGATAATGACATTATTATTGGAAATAGCTGTGCATTGGGAACATCTACCACATTTATATGTTCCCTTTTTCCTTTTATCTTCAAAATTTGCTGTTCTTTTATTTTCTAGTAGGTTCCTAATGCTTTTTGAATTTCTATATACTGTCTTAGTTGTATATATGTTCTCCTTTTTCAGATCCATCAATTCAATGAATTTATTCCATTCGTTATTAAATATAGTTCTTATTCTGTTGTTAATACTGTTGAATTCAAGCGTAAGAGCTAGCTCAAACTTCCCCTTATTGTTACTATTATTAGTCATATTTTCTACATTGTTCTTCATATTACCCCCTTTCACTATAGGTAAAAATCTATCATTTCTACCTTTGACTACTTCTTGCCTAATATTATGAATAAAATCATCTGGGTATCCTCTATCTCTGAACATATTTTCCAGCAGGTCACATTCTATCAAAAATGCTTCATCATCACTAGTCATTCTACATCCCCTTACAAACTGCCCTTTTACAATATTTCTTTTTACATGAAGGGGATGTGAACTATCAAAATGCAAGTAAGAATTACAATAGGTTGGCTTTCTATAAATTTTGGACTCTAATTTATCTCCTTTTTTAAAAATTTCCACATCCAAGTATTGTAAAACATCATAAGAAATGTGATAGGTAAATTTCAAAAAATTACTGGAATGTTGGAGATATTCAAGGAAAACTTTGTGTATTCTCATCCCCCGTCCAAAAAATCACTATGTCATCTAGGAACCTGCTATATATAGCCCATGAGGAACTGAATTCACTATTTTTTTCCTCCCAATGGGCTAATACTAAATTTGCATAGGAGGGGGCACAAGCTGCCCCCATAGCTACACCTTGTATTTGTTTAAAAAATTCTCCATTAAAATATAAAAATTGTTCTGTAGTACTAAATCCATTAACCATACACAAATGAGTTTCTCATTAAGAGTTAGGTTCCTATTCTCATAAATGATTTCTTCAAACATATTACTTCCTTCGTTGTAAGGGATAGAGGAAAACAAATCAATGACATCGATGGTGACAAAAATTAGGCTATCAATGTTGTTAAAACCAGCAATAGTATTTAATAAATCCCAGGAATCTTTAAGTATGTGTTCCTTGTCCATCCATATTTTCTTAATCTTGTTATCCACAAATTTGGCAAGAGAATGAGTTTTAGACCCTTCCGCACTAACTATGGGTCTAAGGGGTGGATTATCCATGTTTTTTATGTATTTTGGGTATACCAAATATTGTTGGAATTTTTGGTTTCTCTGTTTTCAAAAAATTATAAGTATCATAGTTTATTAGCTCATCAGTTAACATCTCATTTAAAGAAATATCGATTTTATTATAAGCTATATTGATCTCATTTCTAGATACTACTTGGTATTTACTTCCATCCCATAAAATATCGCTCATTCTACTCTCATATTCAATATTATCCATAACAACTATACCCCCTCCTTTATCCGGTTTCATTATTCTTAAATTAACATCCGTTCTTAATTCTGTCAGGATTTGTTTTTCTTCTTTACTCAAGTTGTTATAAGCTCTATTTCCTGTTAATACTTCTTTTCTAATTTCCTTTTCCAGGATCTTCTCCAAATTTTTAAGATAGGGGTTTAAAGGGGGATTATAGGTGGACTTCCGTTTCAACTTGCCACTATCGCTATTCGTAGAATTATTGGGTAATAACATTTTTAGGTTGATTTTCCTGAGAAATAGTTTTATTTCAATCAAACGTTTAGCTATATCACCTTTAGTGGAAGGTATAAATTTGAGTCCTTTGGATAGCAATTTAAAGTGTCCCTTTTCCAACTCTAAGGAACTAAAATTGTAAATGTGAAAATTATTGTGTGTCCATTTATTTCCTACTCTGGTAATATGTTCTAAGTCGGGGGGGTGGTATTGGTTAAATCAGAGGGTAAGTTTAATATTTCCCTCTTCCCCTTCCCCTTCCTCCAGTAAAAATTCCCTTCCACCTTGTTTGTTCATAATTCTCTCGGATCTCCTCAATGGGGAAATTCCTCATCATATGCATTACTTATTTCCTGATTTTCACCAGTATCACTAACATCAACATTAACATGGTTATACATATTATTATTGTAATGTTGAACCTCTTCTTTGTATTTTTTATGTGGGGGGTCGGGATAACTAGTTTTATTCTTATATTCATATATATCCCTTTCCATCTTTTTAGTTTTCCTCTCTAATAAAACTTCCATGCTATTATCTATATCTTTCCTCATATTAAAATACTTGGCCTTTTCTTCCACCATGGAAAACATAAGATCATTAGTTATCACTTTGTCAAGGACTTCTATGTCATTTATAATATCATGCTGTATTCTGCTATTTTCCCTAACCTTAAGCTGCAACATATCTATACCACATTTGTTAAAAATTTCCAAAAGCCCCAAATGAAAATCTGATCCAGGTATTACATTATTAGGGTATTTAAATACCCTTAGCCCTTTAGGAACTATGTTTCTTGCAATACATTCATTTAAATACATATTCTCCACGTTCAACATTCTATATTTATGCATATATTTATGCATGTATTAAACAACATATACTACACTTCTGGGAATTTCTTAAGAGTTTTGCTGAACTTGGTGGTTTAGCAAATAGAAGATTAATATTCTCATATACGAGGGGGAGAAATATTAAAGATATGATAGTACATACTAGATTTCAGAGACCTGAAATTAGATTAAATCAACAAATTTATGTTAAAGGAATGAAGCCCTGCGTCAGATGTAGTGGATGTTCTTATATAGTAAATTTTTTTATATATATTAATAACATTCGTTTTATAGTTAATGGAGCTTATGACTGCAGGACAGAGGGGGTTATTTATGCTATCAAATGTAATTGTAATATGTTCGACATTGGACAAACTAAAAGAATGTTTAAAATAAGATTGCTAGAACACCTGAGGGACATTAGGATAAATAAGATGGAGAGCCCTTTGGCTCAGCATTTTAATGAATGTCATGGTGGAAACTCTGTGGGTTTAAAAGCTACTATTTTGGAACAAATTAAAATGGAAAATTATGAGAAAGAAAGATATAAGCTTATGCTTTTAAGGAAGGAAACTGTTTTTATTTTAAAATATGGTACATTAGTGCCTAAGGGCTTGAATACAGAATGTTGTTGGAAAAGTATTATATGAATGGATGTGTGTTACTTTAAAACATTTTTTACTAATTTGATGATTGTTTTATTGTTTAATTGTATATTGAATTGGAGCTGGGGTTATATATACTGTTTTTAAATTTGATATGTTACTCCTTGAAGGCTGATTGTGGCCGAGGCGCTAGAGAAATAAATTTGTTCCAGTGGCTGTTGTGGTTTTCGTTTTGTGGTGAAGCAACTGTGTGTTTTTCTGTTCCTGTGTTAAATATGAACCTGTAGGCACAGACTCATTTTTTTATAATATAATATGCCACAGTCAGTAAGCCATTTAGATACAGTAATGTGTGCAGCTGTAGCACCTAATTTTGTTTTAGGAAATTAGGCTGATTTGGTTTATTCTGCATAAAAACTGTGCTGTCTGTGGGCATCCATACAATATACTAGATATTCACCTCTGTTTTGAGTAATTAGGGAAGAATGCAGGCAAGCTGATTGTTCATTTAGGATTTGTCTCAGTGGTTTCCCATGAAGATATTAGTTTGCAATGATATTCTACCATTTTTGAAAATCAGGTAGCAAGGATTTAAAAAAAATGCCAGAATTTCAGAAATGTTTCTAGCAGAAGTAATGACCTCTAGAAGATAGTCTTCCAGTACAGATACAAGACAGCTTTAGCAGCAGGCTGTAAATGAGGAAGGGTTACATTTCCTAAAATAAAATACATATTCCATAGAGGACAGGATCCTTGATGGGGGGGGGGGTCATATCTGGAAAGTACCTCTAAAGAAAGCTTTGCATTTTTTTATGTCCTGCCACTGCTGACCTGAGACTCCTCCTCTGCCAGCACAATTATCATAGCCCCACTCAGATCACGAGACCCTGTCAGACCCCAACATGACCTTTGCCATCCTGAGACTCCTCCTCGGCCAGCACAATTATCATACCCCCACTCAGATCACCAGACCCTGTCAGACCCCAACATGACCCTTGCCATGACAGCCCATACTTTATACCATTATTTTAAGTATATGGTGATTGAACAGCTACAAAAGGATGTAAGAGGTAGGATTACAGAGGAACATTTAATGGTTAGAGAGCTTATGTGGCAACTGATTTTGAATACACAAAAATTTCCTGGTTTAAATAAAGTATGTTCTGTTGCTCCTTTGTTAAAACTTAAAAGTCTGGATGAATAAGGTTTTACATTGTTTTAAATGTGCCATTTTATAATAATTAATTGTGTTTAAAAAAAAGGGTTAGGATTTTTATACTGATATCTGTCACTTTAAGAGTTGATTGATTGTTAAATGTTTTGATTAGAGTATTTTGGGGGGGGTTGGTTTTAGTAGTTCTGATGAAGTCCTGTTAGATGAAAGCGCTTAACTACTGTTTTTCAATAAAGTGCAGTGCAAAGTTTCCTGGTGTTTCCAATTTTGGTTACTGGTTATGGTCCTACAGGGTCTCTCACACACAGTGTGCCTTTGGAGACATTTCTCATTGAGGTAAAGTCACATCAGTGGGAGCCACACTACCAAGTCCAGAATGCACCCATGAGAATGTCTTTTTTTAAAATAAGAAAGATCTTTATTAAATTATCACTTATGACACAGGCAGTCATATTTATATAAATGAAAACAAACCATATTGGCATAATCTTATTTGCAAACATTATATATCACAAACCATAGTGGCAAACCTTATACATCACTTATAATCTACCCAATCATTCTCAGTCAAACATTATATAGCTCCTGCCTTCATTTAAACCTCATTCCTTCCATCTATGTATTGTTCCCACAATTCCCATTTTTTCTACGTGATTTGCTCCTGCCATTTTCTAAAAATCCCAATTTCAGTTTTAGATCTGTTACTATATTCACTGCTTCTAGTACAATTCATTTAGACTTTGATTTCCATTTTCTAGTAATTGATTTTTTTTTGGCAGCCACCATAATTAGACTCAGCAAGGCCTTACTATGTCTAGGCAATTCTGGTTCTGTATCATAGCTCAGAAAAATAATTTCCTAGATGCACCAATTTGCCCACCCAGTATCTCTGATAGAGTAGTCTGCAGGGAAGCTTTAAAGTCTGCCAACTCATTACTGTCCCAGAAAGTATTTACCCAATTACTTCCTTCTTCCTCATCATATGTCCAACATTTGCTGTCTACCTGAGTAAATAATCTCTGGAGTCTACTTGTGGTATAAAAGTACCTATGTAAATATTTCCAAGCAAAATTCCTAAATCTTCTAGATTCATTGCATATGTGGGAAACGTACATATACCTCCCTGTTGATTTTTTGTGAATTGCTTATCCAATCTCTCTTCCCCATTCTTTCTAACATCCTCTGATTGATTCTTATAGTTATGCAATATTTTATATGCTGTATTAATTATTCCTTTTTTTAACAGCAGCTTCTGTTCTAGATTCTACTAAAACACTGCCAGTGCTGGTCTATTTCTTTCTATTTGCCTAAACTCTGGTGTCATTCCTTGATAGGGAAGGTAGTCTCTAAAATGTAATCCAAATAATTTCTTGGTGACTTTCCATTCTATTACCTTTCTCTCTCTCTAATTATTTGCTCCCAATAACTTGGTTCCTTTGCCAGTTTTCTCCAATAAATTCCAGACCCCACTTGTCTATTGTCTGTATCTCTAATTGCAGTCATCTCTATCGACAGGATCTCCGTTCTCCATTCCCATGTTGGCTTAGTTCTTAGAATACTTTCTGCTACTTTATAATAATCGGTATGATTATTGTTATTCTCCTTAAAGGTCTGCATCCAAAAATCCCAGTCTCTCCTTGTTTCTTGAGATTCCTCCATGTCATCATCATCATCATCCCTTTCCACTTTGAATTGTAGGTTTCTGCTTATGCTATATGTGTAGGAACCTTAGCTGTGCAGCTCTGAAATACCCTTTCAAATTGAGTAATCCCAATATGCCTTGTTCTATCGCAAGACTCAGCTTATCCCACTTGACTCTTGCTGCCTTCCCCTCCCAGATAAAATGCTTCAGCTCTTTATTAATTGCTATCCACAACCTCTCATCTGGTTGATAAAAATATGTCTGACCTGTGTATAAGACTAATGGAACTAAAAACATTTAAACTGCTTATATCTTACTATCCATATCCATATGACAGAGCTTCCAATTTCTCAGTTTTTGTGTTATCTTTATCTTTTCTTTAGTCTCTTCCCACATATCCTTAGCTGCCACACCAGAATCATTTTAACCCATACTCCTAAGTGCTTCAGTTTATCATGTTCCCATAAATATGGATATTACTGAACCAATTCATGTGTGGGTATATACTTTATAGCTATTGCCTCTGTTTTGGCTTCATTAATTTTGTGCCTGTAATAGATTTGAGACTGTCTCAAAATGTTCTGCAACAATGAAATGTCCTTTTCTGGCATTATCAGGTATAAAATAATAGCATCTGCAAATAGAATCAGCTTTTCTTGACTACTATACCAATTATCTCCTTGAAATTCTGAGTCCCTTGTATTCTTTGTTAATGGTTCTAAATATAATGCAAATAACAAAGGGGAAAGAGGACACCCCTGCTTGGTTTCTCTGCTCAACCAGAAATTATCAGAGAGGAACCCACCTACCTTAATTTTCACCTCCAATCCTTCCTATATCCTTCTAATTACTTACAATTTTGTCAAGAATGGAAATGCTTTCATTGCCTTGATCATAAAGTCCCAACTTAATCTGTCAAATGCTTTCTCTGCATCAAGACCCACCAACGGCTTTGATATTTTCTTACATTCTGCTTCCCTCTGGATCATCAAAGTACTGTTAATGTTGTCAAATGTTTGCCTCCCCTCTACAAAACCAAATTGATCAATTTCTGTCAATTTTGACATCACGTTTGCCATTCTTTTAGCCATTATCGACATAAACACTTTTTAATTATGGTTTAGTATTGAAATGGGCTTGTATGAAGCTAGATCTGATGGGCCTTTACCCTCTTTAGGTGTTGACAGCTACCACCATCTTCTTCCAGGATGTTGGTACTTCTCCTTAAAATACTGTTAAACAAAACCTTCCAGATCTTTATCAGTTTTTTTCCCTCCTAGCTTCAAAAGTTCCACAGGATCACCATCTACTCCTTGGGACTTTCCTGTAGTTTGGTTATGCATCACCATTTTTATCTCACTTCCTTCTAACCTGTTAGGAATTGAGCTTCATCTACCTCTAACTTTGGCATATTTCATTCTTCCATAAACATTTCCATTTGTACCTTTTCTTGATTTCCATATTTCTCTGCTTTATACAGACTTTCATAGAATTTCTGAAATATTCTTAATACCACTACAGGATCTCTTGTTATCTTCCTTGTTTTAGACTCACTAAGCTTGGCAACAGCCCTTTCTCCTTTTTGTTGGCTGAGTTGTTGTGCTAAATGTTTTTGTGCTCTGGAGTTATGAAAAAAAAAAACAGTTGCTTAACAGCAATCTTACTAAACTCATGCCATATTATCAAGGTAATTCCTTATTTTCTGTTTGGCATTCTGCAGTTGCTCTTGGTTTGTGACATTCCCCCTATTCTGCAATATGTTAACATTTGTCAGTCCCTCTAAATAATTATTGTTACTACTTAACCATATCTCCCTTTCTTTTATTTCCACTCTATTTTTAAACTCCACTTTAATTTTATCCCACTCCCTAGCTATATTTTCAGAAGAAATTACTGTCTTATCTAATGACTCCTGAATAATTTCCTGTACTTATTCCTTAAATTCTTCTCCTTTTAACATATAGGTGGGAAAGTGCCAGTGTCTCATTTTCATTTCATTACCCTGTGTTTTTATTTTTAGTTATTATTGGTGCATGATCTGAAATAGTTATCAGGTGTATATCAAGACTTTCAATTAAATGCATATGTTCCTGTGAAATGTAAATTATGCCTAGCCCAGTTTTTGTATCTTGGGGAATGATATGTAAATTCACTCCAAACTCCCAGTACTGAATTCAAATCTTCAATGCCAAATATTTTTTATAAATGTCTTCAAAAATCTACCCTCCTTTGTTGTATTTTCCCTTCTGGGCCCCCAGAAACATAATCTCTGCTGCAAATTAAGTTCCAGTCCCCACCTATAAGTAGTATTTCTTGCTGAAAGCTGACTATTTCTCCCAGAATTGTCTTTAAACTCTTCTATCACTATAGGAGCTCCTCTTGCAATTAATATAGGTATTCCTCTTTTCCTTTGTCCCAGGTATTCCGCTGAATAACCATCCTGAAACCTTTCTTTATGAAAAATTCACATGGTAGGTTGATCTTTTATACAGTTGTGTCTTGTCATATCCATCTGAGCCTATGTCACACCGTACAAAACATTTTGTTTTATTGAAAGCCCTCAAAAAAATACCCAACCTCCCCCTAAAACCGGTTAACTTAATACCAACACATAAACCTGTGTACATCTTCAAATATTGAAGTTTTACTGTCCTAATAGGAACAAGTGTTCCAAACTGACATCCCCACTCAAAGATGGGATAACTAAAATAAAGGTTATCCATGCTAAGACACATGGTACAGCCTATGCTTCTACTAAGTGCTGTCTGGTTTTGTCTTATCTTTATAGCTCTCCCAGATGGGAAACGCATGAATGCTTTCAGAAAACATTATCTCCTAGCCATTTCACTTGAGACATGAGGACCAGATACAGAGTTGCTACTAAGCATGCATGCATTTGCTAGAAAAAAGCTTTATAATATTCAGCGTTCTTTTTCATTTATTTGCTTTTTCTTGAAACTTGTTACTAGATCAAGCTAAGGGCCTTAATCCAGTCATTCCCCTGTGTAAGAATGAGAAAAAGCAAATCAGGTTTCTTTATTGGTTGGCATTTTATCATTTCAGTTATTACTAGCAATTTTTTTTCTTTTGCCATGCTTCATTGACCAGGCTTTTCGTTTTACATTGCAGAGCCTACATATCTCAAAAGTGAAAAAGGAGAAAGAGGGGAGAAAAAGAGAGAAAGAAGAAAAAAGAAAATAGGAGCATCTGTTTACAATAGTATCCCCATTACACCTAAAAATAACTGAGAAAAACATTACTTTATAGCATTCAAAGAAAATCATGCACTGTAAAAATATGACTATTAAGAAAAAATGTTTTGATTACAGTTAACTTTCTCCCTCTTTTTTCCCTCTCCTAAGTATGCTTTAGAGTCCCCTACAAGTTTAACAAACTCAAAAAGTCCAATATTTCCAGATTTTTCTTGTTTTGTTATGTTGCACAAATATAATTATTGCTTTGCAATCCCACATTTGTCAATTTCCAAGTTACTGGTTTTATTCCTGTTCATCTCCATCTCCCAAATTCTGTCTCTACTTTATTTCCAAAGTACTCTCAATCCTTCTAGGCAACTTTTTTGCTTTTTTCTTTCTTGCAAGCATTTTCCATTGAAACATTGGAAAAGATTGCACTGGCACATTCTGTCTATGGTCTTTATTACCAAACAATCAAGAACCAGAATCTCCATCTGTTTCACAGCTCACTTTTTGTTGGACAAACTTTTGTATTTCCTCCTTAGCATATACTGCATCAAAAAATGATTTTGTGCCTCCATGAAAAAAATATTTTGAAGCTAGCTCGGTACAGCAGTTTGAATCTCACACCTGCTTCTCATACCCCTCTTCTGCTTGGTGTACAATGAGTAATCATTCTTCACAAACACTCTGCTGTTTCCCACTTTTAGTATTTTGTCCTCCTGCCACAGTTTTGTCAGAATCAACTCCTTCTGCTGGTAGGATTGCAGATTTACTATTACATGTCTAGATTACTTTCTCATAGTCAGGTTTGGAGCATACACAGGATGTGCCCTTTCAATTAAAGCTCAAAGATACTTTTCTAACATATGGACAGGTATGTAAGAAATCTAGCTTTTGTCCCAGTGAATTACCCCATTTTGAATGCATTTACTGAAGTATGTGAGAGAGAGATATACACAACTATTATAAACAAACTGAGAAAAAGAAGTACAATTTGTCTCCCCTTCAATATCAGGATTTAAATAAGCTAGAAAATAACAATGGCATCATTATTAAACAAGCAGATAAGGGGGTTCAGTAGTAATTTCAGATAAAGAAATATATAATGAGTCAATGCTTGAGTTTTTAAGTGATGATGATACGGATGTGCTCAAATGTATAAGATTAATATGAATATTTATAGCTGCAGATTAACAATGACATTAATATTCAGTTATTTAATTATTTTATAGTACTCTGCCGCATTACTTCTGCCCTTTATGGGCTCCTCAAAATTCATAAAAGCATAGTTCGCCCACCCATGCACCCTGTAGTATCTGGGTCTGGATGGCCTACTGAGCCCATTTCGAACTATTTACAGATGTTTTTAAGTAAATACCTGAACAAGGATAGAAGTTATATTAGAGATACAAGAGACTTTTACAACAATTATACTCTTGGTATAATGAGCATAAAAGTTCTGAATTTCTGTTATTGATTCTTGATATTAAGTGGCTGTTCACTGTTATACCCTTTGAATATGGACTGGAGGCATTGCGTGTTTTTTTTTATGTAAGAACACTAATATTGCAGCCAGAGAGGTGGAAACAATATATGAATTGTCAGAGTTAGTACTGACTAATAACATATTCATGTTTAAGGAATGTGTATATATATATATATATATATATATATATATATATATATATATATATATATACAAAAAAATGGAGTTGCCATGGGCACTCCGATGGTAAATACATATGCTAACATTGTTATTTTCCAATGGGAGGAACAGTTCATTTATGAGACCCCACGTGGTCTTTGTGAAAAAGTTTTATTTTTTAAATGCTTTGTTGATGATGTGTTTTTCTTATGGGCCAGAAATGATGTTGAGTTATACAGTTTTATAGATTATTTGAATGCAACTACTGATTTCTTGAGATTCACAGTTCACTTTTCTGTAGAAACTATTAATTATTTAGATGTTTGTCCTACTAAATGTAATAATAATATTAATACCTCAGTTCATAGGAAAGAAGTGCATTCTAACCGCTATGTTCACAGGAATAGTATGCATGCAGCACACACTTTTCAAGCTGTAGTCAAAGGACAGATGTTGAGAACTAGTCAATTGAATACAGGTGATTAGAAATTTCAAATAGAATTAAATAAAATGATCACAGAATTTAAACAATGTGGCTATAATGATTTGCTGCAACAAACATCATATGAAGTTACTACTGAGAGACTGAACAAGGTGAGACCCCATTTTTCTGACCCACAAAGAAATTCTGAGATAGATAATAGTTGTACTGTGAATGGGCATATGCGCTATGTCACTACGTACAACAGGAGGTCAGATGGCATTAAGAATATTATTAGAAATAACTGGGGAATTTTGAGAAATATGCCTAAAATCTGTAAAATCATAGGAGATGCTTCTTTCTCGTATCAGACTTGTTCTAACCTTAAACAGAGATTCTTATAAGGATTTAAGTGTAAAAACAAGGAAGTAAGTAAAAGATGTAGTACCTTCCCTTGTTTATAATTTATTTATTTATTCACTTATTATTTATTTCCCACAACCACCTTCTATGTCATCTCTCAAACCTTAATCTCTCACATAATGCTTTATCCTGGTTTTCCAGTTATCTATCAGACAGATCACAGGCAGTCAAATGGAAGAACTCCATATTTTCCTTCCTACCTACCCTAACTGGCGTACCACAGGGATACATCCTTGTGCCAATGCTTTTTAACATCTTCATCAATAACTTTCACACTGCTATTCCTGATGCTAAAATCATTAAATATGCAGATGATTCAACCTTAGTCTGCTCTGCCTCAAACCTCTCTGAATTGCTGACTAAAACCCAAACTGCCTTCTCAACAACTGAAAACTGGATGTGCCAAAACCACCTCTCTCTCAATGCAAATAAATCAAAGATTCTACTATTCACTCCCACAAAGACCCTCTCCTACGATAAAAACAACTTCAAAGTCTATAGTCAAACCAACTCACCCATAGAAGTGGTACCCCCTGCCAAACTATTTGGCATTACTGTAGATGAACGCCTCAAGTTTGATATTCATATTCAACAAAATATTAAGAAAACCCACCAAACGCTAGGTATGCTGTATAGGAATAATCGCTTTCTCTCCAACTCTACCAGGCAAACTCTGACCTCGACTTATCTTCTTCCTTCCTTATTATACGGAGCCCCTCTCCTAACCAACCTGTCCTCCTCTATCACCTCTAAGCTAGAAAACTGCTACAACAAAATCTCTAAATTTGCCTCTAAATCTAAAAATACCACCCATCATTGCCTAACCTGACAATCCCTACCTAGACTATCTCCAACTCACTACTGTATATAGACTCATATTTCACCCAACAAAATGTCCCACTCTAACCAACATCCTTCCCCCTTAACAGAGCTCTCAGATCTGAAAATCAGAACTTAATTACTATCTATAAACCTAAACGTCCTGCTGGCCAACTTCTCCTATTTTTCTCACTAGGCAAAAAATGGAATTCCCTTCACTCCACACTAAGAACCATACCAAACTCAGAAAACGTCAAAACCCAACTATTCAAACACCGGTCCACTAAATGGAAATGTACCTGCCTGCACCCAACCTAATCAAAGGGGGTTCTCTCTCTGGTTCCCAAGCTCTACAACTCTCATAGCTATCTTCCTGTGAGCCTATCTAAGCTCTCAACAATTTCTATAGCTTCTCTCTAAGCTCTCAACAACTCCTACAGCTACCCTCACACAGCCCAACCTTGTAAATATTATAAATAGCATTCTACTGTTGATGTATATATGTAAAGCATATTTACAGTTTCCACACCTAACACATATCTGTTTTCCTCAAATGAAACTGTATGATCCCCACCTTCAAGCTTAATGAATTTGTTAACTATGCATGATATTGAATGCATTTATGAGTAACTATTCTACATAATATTATCTTTAATATTAACTATCAGTTGTATCTAAATTGTATAAAGCATCTTGGAGCTTTTCTCCACGGGCCTCCACTGAAAATGGGTCAGTTCAGCCCAGTGGACTTCCCCGATAATCAAACTGCAAATAAATAAATAATAAAATGTATGAGAAGGTTGAGGGATAGACTCATTGAGCATAAATCAGAAATATGCAGAGAAGTGCACACTAATGCTTTGGGTGGGCATTTGAGAGAGAAAGGGGATATACCCATGAGTTTAGTTTTAGAATTATAGATATAAAATATAAAAATAAAAGGGGTGGTGTCCTGAATAATGAGCTAGAGGAGGTTTGTGAATATTCATAGATTACACTTCTAGAGGCTGATCACCCACCTGGATTGAACATAGCGGTTAGTGATAAACCAGTTTTGAGGAAAAGGCAACTATTTTTGAAATGAGTTGCATACATAGTTAAACTTTTAAATGTATGTATTTTGCATTTTTTTTTTTTTTAGATATTGTGGTGTGTGATTGGTTTGGACTGTCATGTGATCCTATTAAGGTATTTAAATGGATGTTTTTTATTTGTTCCTTTACACACTGATGAAGGGTGATTTGATATTCGTTGGAATAAAAGTTTTTACTGCTATCCATATGTTTCCAGGCTTTGGAATTTTGTTAACCCTTTCAATTAAAAACTCCTGCTGTGGAATACCAGTCCAGTTGCTTGTTTATGCTTTCATAAAATTAATACAGTCTGTTCCTTCCAACTTCTCCGGTACAGCAGAAAATCTCAGGTTTTCCCCACATGCTCTGTCCCCTAAATCTATTATTTTTTGAAACCTCTCTTCTTGAGAGTCTCATACTCAGCCAGCCTTTTCTTAATTTCTGCCTCTGATTTTTGCAGTTTTTATCACCTGTTGCACCCTGTTTAACCCATCTAACCCTTTCCTATCTAAGATCAAATTGTGTCCCCTCCCACACCCTCTCTAAACTAAGCCTAAATACTACACCAATAGTTCTAAGATAACTACACATCACCAAAAGTATATTCTTATCAGGAGATATTCACCCCAGTCCTGGCCACCACTCCTTTCCCTTTCACGACATCTTCCCCACACCCCCATCCAACTCTTACTCCAACTCTTCTACCAAGTGCTTAACCATGAGCTCTTTGAGTAGTCATAACATTCTCAACAAAGTCAGTGAATTTCAGTTGTGAACTGCCCACCACTTACCCTGCTTAACCATGAGCTCTTTGAGTAATCATAACATTCTCAACAAAGTCAGTGAATTTCAGTCGTGAACTGCCCACCACTTACCCTGCTTAACCATGAGCTCTTTGAGTAGTCATAACATTCTCAACAAAGTCAGTGAATTTCAGTCGTGAACTGCCCACCACTTACCCTGCTTAACCATGAGCTCTTTGAGTAATCATAACATTCTCAACAAAGTCAGTGAATTTCAGTTGTGAACTACCCACCACTTACCCTGCTTAACCATGAGCTCTTTGAGTAATCATAACATTCTCAACAAAGTCAGTGAATTTCAGTCGTGAACTGCCCACCACTTACCCTGCATAATAATTCTCATCAAAACTTGGCTTAAACCCCACATCACTGACAACAAAATTCTTCCCCCTGGGTACAATATATTCTGGTCTGGAAGGGTCCACAAAGGAGGAGGATGTATAGCTATTCTGACCAGCTTAACCTGTCTGCTTTGTCCATTTCACTCCGCAACTTTCACCCTGCTGAACTCTTTAATAGTCAGCTGTATACTTAACCACAAAAAACTTATGATTGCTGCTGTATATAGCCTATATATCCTCCAGGGTAATTACATCCCCATTCTTGAACGTGTTCTCTCTTGGATTGCTCACTACATGTCTTGTGAAACAATAATTCCAGGGGATGTCAACATCGACAGGCAAACCTTGACCATGGACCACACTACCTTTAGTATAAATCTCCACGGCTTCACACAACTAATTTCAACTCATACCAACTACAGCAAATCAACCAATTCCAGCTCTATCCAAGACTGGATCCTCATATTCCATTCAAATGTATACCAAAACACTGTAACTGAGATTGTGTCACTGTGGTTTATTGTCATTTATATAACAAACTAAGCTAGGCATCAATCCCTATATCACTAGGTGGGTTGCAAACTGGTTCACAGGTAGAACCCACAGTGTGGAAGTAGCTGACTCCAAGTCAGACTGCTTACCAGTCACAAGTGCAGTCCCACAGAGTTCAGTCCTGGGTCCTCTCCTGTTTGGTATCCATTTCTTTGAAGTCCAGGCCAACATGAAGGGACTCTGACTGACAAAGTTTGCAGACGATTTCAAGTTGGGAGCTGTTATTAACTCCCAGAGTGTTGACATCCTACAGAAAGGCCTCACTGAGACCGACTGGTGTCAGAACCATGGGCTTAAGCTCAATGCCAAAAAATGTGTTGTCATCCCCTTTGGGAAAAACCCAGTTCCCATGAATTACCACATCGATGGTAGTCCACTGAACACAGAAGGCGTTATAAGAGATCTGGGAACACAGGTTGATAGCAACCTCTTTTTTGACCACCACATTGCCACTGTGGTTAGAAAGTCCTTTTATGTGGCACATCTCATTACTAAGGGTTTTTCATCCAGGAAGAAAGAGGTCATCGTCTCCCTCTACTCTTCCCTCATTAGGCCAATCATTGAGTACAATGCCCATTTGGCATGTATCTTACTAAACACCTGCAATAACTGGAGAGGCCACAAAAGTACCTCACAAAGAGGATCCTAGGCCTTAAACATTTGTCGTATATGGACAGACTAAAAATAACTCCAACTATTCTCTGTCTCATATTGCCTACTTAGAAGTGATCTCTGCTTGACTTACAAAGCCATGTCTGACCCAGCTCTGTTAGAAATGCTGCATCTAAAGAAATCCCAGTCCCTCTGCACCACATGCTCCAGAGACCTGAGCCTCATTACCGCAATCAACAAAACCTGCTGGAGGGACAGGTTCATAACCCAGAGACTGCCCATTCTATGGAATAGACTTCCCATACATGTCAAGCAGAGCACCTCACTGGCCCTCTTCAAGAGAAATCTTGATGAGTGGATGGGAAATAGAAAATTTACCCCAGGGATCACTCCAGTGGCTTTACTCAACAGAGACACTGGGAACTAAGGTTGGTTGGGACAATGCCAGGGTAATCCTATGGGCTAGGCTTGTAAAGGCCCCAGGGCCATTAAAATAGTACACACCTATGAACCTATGTAACATGGCCTATTTTTGCATGATAACTATATAAAGATGTTTCTTGTTAAAAAAAAGCACTGCCTGATTCTATAAGTGACCACCTTCTCACCAGCATTCAAAGGTACTCCCTTCATTAATTTAGCCACCACAAATACAAAGAGTGCCGTAGACTTACTAACTTCAACAAGTTCAACAATCAACTCTCCACCATAAACTGGTCTTTCTCTTTAACCTGCTGCTTGAGGATGCTGTTCTCAAATTTAACTGCACTTTTCTAGACATTCTCAATTCCCTTGCTCCTCTTAGGAAAATCAGATTGAAATTTCTCTTTGCACCTTGGCTTTCTCGGTCCACTCTCACCATAATGCACAAGAGGGATAATGCATGAAAGAACTGTCTGAAAACAAAATCCCCCATTCACCTCCAAACCTATAAAGAACTCCACAACCTCACTAAAAACAAGTCAATAATGATAAAAAAAAACTTTTAACTAAAGCCTCAAACATACCATCACAACAATACTAAAAAAATTCTGGAACACCATTAACAAGATTCTTTACCCATGTTGTCCCAATATACCTAACCCTTGCCTTAACAACCCTTACCCCAACTATTTAATTGACTCCATTAACAAACTACCCCAGAAGAGTCACTCTTCCAATCTCACTATTTCTCTCTCTCTCTCCCTCAGACCATAAACCTACCTGTTTACTCAAACCTGTCCCCACTGTCTACCTAAAATTACTATTAAACAAACTAAAGCCCTGCTCTCCAATGGCAGATAATCTACCACCATTCTTTCTAAAGTGACCTGTTAGCCTACCTTATCTCTGTTATTATCTTAACAGAACTATCCAAGCATCTACAGTCCCCTCTATCTGCAAATAGTTCTACACTATACCAATTTACAAAACAGGACACTCCACTGGACCTCTAAAACAACAGGCCCATAGCCATTCTATCTCCCCTGTGGAAAGTACTCGAAAAATATATACACAAACGGCTCCTGGATTATCTTCTACAAGAAAATCTACTCAGCTCAACCCATTTTCCACCCTAACCATAACACGATTTCTGTTCTAATCTCCTTCACTCGTACTCTCGCTCAAGCCAGAGACAACAATAAACTAGTATCCTGTCTATCTGTATACCTCTCCAAAGCCTTTGACACTGTCTCACACCAAGCTTCTCACTAAAATGTTTAATCTTGGTCTCTCCAACCCAACACTCAAATGGTTCTCTAGCTACCTTACCAACAGACAGTAGTCTATTAAATGGCTCTCTTCCTTCTCACACTTCCTCCCTGATAATACCAGAGTACCATGAGGTTATATTGTTGTACCACTACTATTCAACATCTTCACTAACTGTGTTCACACTTCCTGCTCTCAGTCTTCTCTTATACAATATGCAGATGACTCCACTATCATTTGCATATCTGATAACCTCTCACACCTCCACACTTTAACCCAAAACACCTTCAGCTCTGTCGAAAGGTGGCTAACTGACAATCAACTCATACTCAACACCCCCCCCAAAAAAAATTCTTCTCTTATTTCTCCCAAAATCAAATCTTCATTCACTGTCACATCTGTCAACAACACTGTAATAAATGTAGAAACACCAAGCTTCTGGGCATTATCATTGATGATCAACTAAAATTCGATCTACATGTTCAAAATTGCATAAAAAGACTCCTCAGAAACTAGGCTTGCTCTATAGAAACAAAATATTCCCCACCAAGAACTTGAGACTCTCCCTTGCCTATGCCTATCTTCTTCCCAGTCTATTTTATGCCTCTCTGAGCTTAACGAACTTACAGTTCTCTCTAAAGTCTAAACTTGAATTGTCTTATAATAAGATCACTAGGTTCACTTCAAATCAACTCTACAACTCACACTAGTGCCTTTCTCTGAATATTCCTAAACTGGCTTGAACTTTACTCCTAGCTCAACTGCTCCTTGCTCACTCCATTATTAACAGACTGACCTCCTAACATGCCATCTCTTCCATCATTGCCTTCTATACTCTCAATCACTCTGTCTGGAGCTCTGATCAGTTTCTGTTGGAAATCTACAAGCCCAAAAAAACAATTGGCCAACACCTATACAGCTACTCCATAGGCTTGGCATGGAACAAACTTCCTGTAACCATCAGAAAACTATATCTAACACCCTCAACCTCAAAAATGCATTAAAAGACAAACTACTGAACTTGTGGCTCTGCTCTGACAAAAAATGGCCTAACTCTCTCAGCTCCTCATCCCACCCCTCACTTACTGTTTCCCTGATACCTCACCTTATCTCCCCCTTGTCTAACTTTCTAAAGCCCTACCTTACTCTGTCCCCACTCATCCATCACTTTACTTGCCTATCACTCTCTCTCTCTCCCCTAATACAAGTAGCATATTAATGTAATGCTTTCAAATTCCCCTGATTCTTCTGATCCAAATGTCCATTTATGTTTACACCTTCCCTAATACCATAGGCAAATATTACATCTATTGTTTTATTGGCCCTTTTGTTCCTCCTATGTATCTTCTCTTCAACTCTTTACTATGTAGCTTTTTATTTCATATTTCTTTACTTCTTGGCTTGCAAATTGTTTTATTTTGTACTGTATTTTGAGATCTTTATGTATCTATATTTAATTTTTATTTAGCATCTGTCATGTATTTGAAGTTTTCTATACTTTGTGTTATTTCTGCTTTAAAAGCTGTTCTGTATGGAGTTTTTCCTCCCTGGGCCTCTGCCGAAAAAGTGCACATGCTCAGTCGGACATATCCGGTTAACAAATGTCAAAATAAATAAATTGTTCTTTGGCATATTCAGTTGCTGCCTGATTTTTAGCTTCCACATGTGCAATAACTCAGCTGCTCTATTGATATGCTGTTGTACTGTCCTTTTCTATTTAATTATGCCCATTATATGGGAATGCACCTTTAGCATTGCTGCAAATTTATTTGTACTTTGTGCAATGACAATAAAGGAATATTATCTTATCTTCTTTTGGTTTGATTTCCATTCCCGCTTGCTTGACACCAATTTGCTTCTGCAGGGGAAGTCATCTTAGACTTGTTCTCATGTTTTAATACTCCAACTGTGTTTGGATCTTGTGAAGTTAGCAGGTCAGCAGATATGTATGCAGTCCTACTTTTGAAGCTCTATACATGTAATCAGTTTTGAAGAGGCCCATAACTCCTTCAGAACGAGGAATATACATTCTTGGTATGTATTGATTTTTTTTATAAATCATTTGATAAGCATGAAGCATTTTTCTTGTCTTCCTGTCCAACTGATGCAGTACCTTTCGGGGCCAGTCAAGCACCCCAAAACTGTAAGCTAGAACAGGAAGAGCAAATTGATTTATAGCTTGGACTTTGTTCCTAGATCTCAGGGCTGTTTTCAGTATTAATGTTAGTCTTCTAAAAATTTCCTTACTAGGTGTTTTGTATTTGTTCATGTTTTATTGTCGATTCTTTATCATTTCCCAAATATGTAAAAGCTCCCTCTTGCTCAAGTTCCTTTATATCACATTCCTGCCCTAAACTGATATTTTATTTGTGCAGTAGCTTTCCTGCTTTAAAGGTTGCTTTTGCACATTTATCAAAACCGAATGACATTTTATATCATCTGAGAAAGTTTTGATCAATTGCAGTTGTGCTTTCAGTTCCACTTTTGTTGAACTGTACAGTTTTAAATCATCCACAAAAAGCTGCATATGGCGCATTTCCACCCAGGCCTCCACTAAAAATGGGCTTTGTCCCAGTAGGTCTTTCCTGGTAAACAAATAATAAATTGCTTCCCAGCATCTTTTTTGTTTTCTGGAAGCCAAATTATAGCCATGACCTAATCTGGTTAAGTAGGCAGCTTAATGGTTTAAAGGCAAGACAAAAGAGCAGTGGTGACAGAGTCACCCTGGAATATACCTCTTTTAATTTTTATTCCTGTAATAATTTGTTCTATATCATGGCTTAGCTGCAGAGTAGTTTGCCACTGTTTCATGGTCCCTCTAATGTAATCAATAAGTGTAGAGTGTATCTTACACACCTGTAAGCACTCTTTTATCCACAAATGTGGGATGCTATCAAATACTTTTTTTGTAATCTATCTATGCCATACTTAAATTCTTCTTTCTTTTTACAATTCTCCATTATGACTTTATTTAGTAACAAATGATGCTTTGTTCCATATGACTTTCTTTTATTACCATTTTGTTCTATTGCCATGATTGAATTTTCTTCTAAAGGATTATAAACTCTTATCAGCATCAGTTCCAGTATATAGTTTATATATCGTTGGAAGGCAAGTTTTTGGTCTGTAGTTTTTAGGATAGCTTCTAGGTTCAATAGATCGGTGTCTGTTCAGGATGCGCATATAAATAGTTCTTACTCAGGGATAAGTCTTCATGTAAAGATGTTAATACTTTTATTCAGAAGTTAGATACTGCATCTCAGCCTGGGGTATTCCATTTAGGAGCTTTTCTTAACTCATTACATCCGAGTGACACCTCCAGGTGCATCTGCAGTTACCTCCTGCTGACACCTCTAGGTGTCAAATATTGCTTGTTCATATTTGCATCAATAATTCCAAAACCATGCCATATACAAGGTTTTAATGGATTTCATCTTAAAGCTTACACAATGGCAAACTCAACTGCATTAATATTTGACACCTGTCTAGTTCAGGTAAAGAGATATTCACTGTTGTTTTTATTATATTCATTTATATAGATATAATTGTCACATTTTTTTCTAAATATCTCAACAACCAAGTAACACAGGCACAACTCTTTAGCCTCATATGAAAGCTTTCAGCTAGATGAATAAAATGCAGCTGAACGCTTGTGTGTAACTTGAGTGTTTACTGAGATATTCTAAGTTGTTTACAAAATATTACAAACAATAGTTACTGTGTTTACTGTGACTTAAAATTCACTTTAAGACTTAGAACCTAAAGAATACTACCACTATAAAAATATTTGCTGAAGGGTTTGCCATTTATACTTTTTTCATAACCCCTATGATTCCAGAGATATGAACATTTGTTTGAAATGTGAAGACATAATTTGATTCTGTCAAAAGATTTAGGCTCCACCCATTGGAAGTTACAGTGCAAACTTCCTAAGCTCCATTGGAGTGAATGAGTTTTGTTTCAATTTCTCTGGCTGTTACCTCATACCATTTCATATCCTGCACATTTGAACTTCTTAATGATTCTTTTACTTCTATCCATTTAGCATCTTTCTTATGTTCAACAGGGTCTTCATATATATATATATATATATATATATATATATATATATATATATATATATATATATATATATATATATATGTATGTATATATATATATATGTATGTATGTGTATATATATATATATATATATATATATATATATATATATATATGTATATATATATATATATATATATATATATATATATATATATATATATATATATATATATATTTCTCCAAAATAAGAAGTTATGTACCTACCATAACGTTCCATGTTAGTTGTCTTCTCGCTTCTTTCTTGCTTGATGGGTTCGAGCCGATCCTCGTGCTTTAGCTCGAGAACTCCTTTTACCAGCTCGAGGCAGCCCCATATCCCATGATGCAAGGCAGTAAGTACCCAGATCTCGTTTGTTGACAAGGGCAATAACACCAAGCATAAAATACTTCCCAAAGGAAGAAGAAACTTAGAGATGGAAAAAAAAGGACCAGGTTTGCATGGTCTTTAGCATAATAGTTTCTTATACAAGGTCTGTCCAGGCCAGGGGGAAGGAGGGAGGGTCGCAAGAAAGAAGGCGAGAAGACAACTAACATGGAACGCTATGGTAGGTACATAACTTCTTAATGTTAAGTTGTCAATCTCGCCTTCATTCTTGCTTGATGGGACCGCGTCCCTAGCACCTCTATCCTGGGTGGCTCAATGGAACAAACTCTTGAGGACTGTAGAGCCAAAACTGGCTCTGTCCCTGGAGGCCAAGTCCAATTTGTAATGGGAAACAAAAGTGTGAGGAGTGGCCCAAGTGGCCGCTGCACAAATAGTGTCCAAAGGCAGTCTAGCTTGAAAAGCTGTAGAAGTAGCTAAACTCCTAGTTGAATGTGCTTTAGGTTTTGAGCACAGCTGTTTTCCCCTGATCGTATAAATTTCAGTGATGACCGAAGAAAGCCATCTGGACAAAGTCACTTTAGAAACAGGAAGGCCTTTTTTATTATCTGCATAGGAAACAAAAAGTTGATCAGATTTCCTAAATTTTTTTGTTCTGCCCAAATAATATCTAAGCTGATGGTGGACGTCAAGATAATGTAGCTTTTGTTCAGCTCTATCTGAATAGTTAGGAAAAATACAGGAGATCAATGGATTGATTCAGATTGTTTTTTGAAGCGACCTTAGGTAAAAATGATGGATTAGTTCTCAAAGATACTCTGTCTTTGTGAAAAATCAAATAGGGGGGTCGAACCGAAAGAGCATGAAGTTCAGACACCCTCCTGGCAGATGTAATAGCCACTAGGAATAAAGTTTTCCAAGAAAGATATTTCAGGGAACAAGAAACAGCTGGCTCGAAGGGGAAGAATCAAGGATGTCAGCACTAAATTTAGATCCCACTGAGGAGGAGGATTCCTGATTGGAGGCTTTAGTAGGAAAATTCCTTTCAAGAAGGCCCTGCAGAGCCTATGGGACATAATATTATGATCTGTTATCCCAACATGAAAATTAGAAATAGCAGCCAACTGAACTCTGACTGTGGAAGAAGAGGAGCCTGCATGAAAAATCTCTGCTAAGAAGTCCAGAACTGCCTGAACAGGGGCAGTAAAAGGATCAATATTTTGGGCCTTAGCCCAATAAGAGAAACGTTTCCATTTGCTTGTGTAAATCCTCCTGGTAGAGGATTTTAGTGAAGCTACTATGATATCTCTAACTGGGTTAGAGATCAAAGGAAGCCTGGCTAGGAAGGAAGTGGAGCAACCATGCTGTGAGGTTGAGAGAAGGGATTGACCGGTGCAGCGGACCGGATTGGTGAATCAGTGGATCTGGCACTGGGTCCAGATGCCACGGCTGCACCAAAAGGTGATGATGGAGGAACGGCAACCAACCTTGTCGAGGCCAGTAAGGCAATGAGAATCAATTTGGCTCTCAAAGCGGTAGCTTTCTGGATCACCTGAGGGATCAGAGGAAATGGGGAAGGCATAAAGAAGTCCCTGGGGCCAATCCTGGGTCAGAGCGTCTCTGGGGGATGGCCTGATAGAGGAAGAGGCTGAAGAAGTCTGGACATTTGCTGTTTTGGGGAGTAGCAAAAGATCGCAACATGGACGACCCCATTCCAGAAAAATCTCTTCCGCTATGGATTGCTTGAGAGACCACTCGTGAGGCATGAGAATAGCTCTGCTCAATCTGTCCGCTATAATGTTGGTTTTCCCAGGGATATGCGTTGCTACCAGAAACCGATGAGAGGAGATCGCCCATTGCCATAGTCTGAGTGCTTCTCGACACAAGGGGTAGGACTTGGTTCCGCCCTGTTTGTTGATATACCAAACTACAGACATGTTGTCTGTGTGGACTGCAATTGTCCCTACGGGAAGAAAGTCGTTGAGGGCTTGCAACGTTAAAAGCACTGCTCTCATCTCCAGGACATTTATGTGCAGATGGTACTCGAACGGTTGCCACGTCCCATGAACCATCTTGCCCTGATAATGACCCCCCCACCCGATCAGGGAGGCATCCGTGGTGACAGTGGCTATCGGGGACGGAGGTACAAAGCATCTGCCTTGGTGAACCTGAGACGATGTGATCCACCAAGCAAGATGTTCTTTGCATGTTTGTGTCACCAGAATCTGGTGATGCATTGGGAGTTGCTGGTATGACCACTGTGTGAACAGCATCCACTGAAGGAGGCATGTAGAATCGAGCCAGGAAGAAGAGTAATGGCCGCAGCCATGAGACCTAATACTTTTAGAACCATTCTGGCCTGTACTTTCTTGCTGGCCAGAATGATCCTGACATGAGTCTGAATGTCTGAAACTCTTTGTTCTGTAAGGGTAGCTGACATCCGAACAGTGTTTAAGTTTGCCTATGAAGGTAATAGACTGGCAGGGCGATAAGGATGACTTTTCAAGTTGACTGAGATGCCCAAATGAGAACAAAGGTCTATTGTGTAATCCCTGGCTTGTATAAGCTGATGCCTGGTGGTGGCTGATAGGAGCCAGTCGTCGAGATACGGAAACACCTGGAATCCTTGACGTCTCAGGTGAGCCGTGACCACTGCCATGCATTTGGTGAACACTCTGGGGCTGTAGTGAGACCAAAGGGCAGGGCTCTGAACTGGAAATGACTGGACCCCAGCCGAAGCGGAGAAATCTCCTGGAGCGCCTGTGAATTTTGATGTGATAGTACGCATCCTGAAGATCTATTGAGCACATCCAGTTGTCCTTCTGTAAGAAGGGCAGAATTGACTGAAGAGTGACCATTCGAATCTTGTCTTCCTGACAGACTTGTTGAGTCTGCTGAGATCCAATATTGGTCTCCAGTCTCCCGTCTTTTGGGGACCAAAAGAACCTTGAGTAGATTCTGGGCTCTGAATGGTCTATTGTAACTGGCTGAATGGCTCTTTTTTGCAGTAGTTTTGCGATTTCTAACTCTGCAATGTCCCTTAGACCGGGTGGTACGTCTGGAAGGGAACTTGAGGGGAAGGGACTTTCCTCGAAAGGAATAATGTAACCCTTGGATATGATCGACTGTACCCATCTGTCTTGAGTGAGGGAATGCCAGGCTTCTGGGTACAGTGATAATCTTCCCCCGACTGCCTCCAAGGAGGGACAGCCAGGCAACACCTCAGGGATGCTGAAAGGGCTTATCAGAGAGAGGCTCCCTGTTTCCCTGGTTTTTCAGACCCCCTCTGCCTCTAAAGCGGCGTCTGTTGTTGTTACCCCCTCTGCCTCTAGGGGTAAACTGACCACGTGAATCCGTGACTCCTTGGGATTTACGGAACCACATCTTACCACCCTTCTGTCCTTTGGGATAAGGCCTAGAAGGGGTGGAAAAACGGACTCCAACAGCAGAAAGAGTCTTGCCGTCCTGCTCACACCTGGTCAAGGTCTCCTTCACCTGAGGGCCAAACAAAGCTGACCCATCAAAGGGAGAATTTGTGAAGGACGCCTTAAAGGGATCCATAAAATCACATAGCCGCATCCAGGCTTGGCGCCTAAGAGCCACACCTGTGCTCCTCGCTCCATCTGCAGCATAAGATATTAGCCGCATGGAGGAGTTAGCAATGGAATTGAGGGTTCCTAGCTGCGAAGCAATCTTTTCCTGAGCCCCTGCAGCTGTAGGATCCTGAACTACTTCCCCAGCTCCTTCAGGATATCTCTGGAGTCTGGTGAAGTGACAAAGATAATTCAGCGAACGATAGCAAAGGTCGCTGAGGAAAACATCCGCTTACCGTACCTATCCATGGTCCTAGAGTCCTTATTAGGAGGATGGACGGGCACGGAAGGATCTGCAAGTTCCTTTTGGTGGCCGCAGCCACCACCATGGCATCAGCGGGACACCCTTGGTAAGGAATTGTTTGTCACTAGGGGCAGTGATAAATTTAGAAGGCCTCCTAGGGACTGGCTCTACAGAGTCAGGAGCTGTCCACGCCTTTGCAATAACCTGCATAAGGGGGTCGAAGGCGGAGACACCCAGGAGGTGGAGGGCCGAGATCCACGCCTCTAGGTATACTGACTCACCCTCAGAGGGATTGTTGGTGGGCCAGTTTCCCTCTGTTTCAGAAGTTCTAGGATGTCTGAAAAGAGACATCCTCAGAGGGGGATCTAGGGGATCCCTCTGACTCATCAAAGTCAGTATCCACGTGACAGACTCGGGAGTCTACATGCTTCCTCTTACAAGTCCTCTTCCTAGGAGGATCTCCAAACATCAGGAGAATCCTCGAAGAGGGGAAATTCCCAATGGGGAAACCTGAGGCGGAGGATCTCTGGGTCCTGTAGCAAGAGAAGTGGCAGAGATGTCAACAGGTACAATAGAGGGAGGAGCTACGGGAAGAGACTGCTGACTGATACCAGTGGCCAGTACACTCTTCATCACCTCGAATGCTCCCCTCCCAGGCAGGTCCGAGAGAACCCGCTCCGAAGAGATAGGAACTCCAGGGACCACCGAAAGAGAAGCATCCGAGGCAGATGTCGGAGCCGAGCTCACCAAGGCCGAGGCTCCAAGGGGAAGAGCGGGTTCGGACAAGGGTCCGATGCCACTCACCCCCTCGGAGGAGACCATGGAAGCCCGACCACCGAATCCCTCTAAGGAAGAGGAGATAAGAGTAGAGGCTGAAGGAACAGAAGGGGGTATCCGTCCTCCAGCCATAGCAGTAACTAAGCCCGAAGACTCCAACTCCAAGCTCTGGGGTAGAGTTGAAGGAGGAACTGTAACGGGGTGTGGACCAACAGTCGTCTGCTGAGACGGACTGTGAAGCATTTGGGCCAGTACCTGTGACTTGAGCAATCTGCTGACCACTCTCTCTAGGTCATGGTCAGACAACCTGGATGACCTTGAAGATCGGCTCCGATGGCTCCGTTCCGACAGAAGAGGTGAAGCCGGAGCCGAAAGTATCGGCTCCAAGGAAGGAGACCTCGACCTCTTCCTGGAATGAGCCATCGGAGCCGACACTACGGATCCTGTCGGAGCCGATTTCTCGGAGCCGACAGAACGCCCCGATGTATCGGCCCCAGCCGGAGCCGATACAGCCACCAAAGTAACGGTGTCGGAGCCGATCGGAGCCGACACCGATGCCTGTGCCACATGGGTGTCGGAGCCGATCGGAGCCGACATCGGCGGATTCGGCACCGATGGCCATCGGTGCCGGGCTTAAGCCAGAATCGGCTCCTGACGGAGCCGAGCTCGACTCGGTACGAGTCGGAGGCCAGGTCGCAGGCTTAGAAACAGAAGCCTGGGCCTTGAAACTCTTGCTGGTTTCGTGGAGCCGACTTAGCCGGAGAGCCCTCCGCTTAAGAAGGCCCCTAAGAACCAGTTTGTTATCTCTCCTGCAGGACTCTCTGGCTGAAGGAGTGACAAATAGCACAGGAGTCCTGCAGGTGAAGAGGGCCCAGACAATACAGGCAAGAAGTGTGACCGTCTGTCAGAGACATTTTCTGACAGCACGAGTCACACTTCTTAAAACCTGAAACCCTCTCCTTTGACATGATGCCGACACAAAACACACACACACCAGTCAAAATAAAATTAAATTACACAAAAATACCAAAAAGGTATTCTATAAACACCAACACACACACCCTAACAGGGGGGGATGGGATAGGGATAACTAAGAACAAATTCAAAAAGACAGGGAAATTCTGTCAGGAAGTGATAGAAATTAAATTTAAACTATATAAAAATTAGTTTTTGACTAAAAAGGGGCTTGAAAATCACAAAGTGAAACAACTTACCAGGAGCTGGTAAAAAGAAGACCTCCCAAGCGAAGCGGCAAACGAGATCTGGGTACTTACTGCCTTGCATCATGGGATATGGGGCTGCCTCGAGCTGGTAAAAGGAGTTCTCGAGCTAAAGCAGTGAGCCGAGGATCGGCTCCGAACCCATCAAGCAAGAATGAAGGCGAGATTGACAACTTAACATTATGTATATTTCTTCCTTTTTTTTTTTTTTTTTTTTTTGTGGTATTTCTGATCTTTTTGCCTCATGCATATGGAGCATTTCTCCCCAGGTCTCTGGTGAAAATGGGCTCTGTCCCAGTCGGACTTTCCTGGTAAACAAATGTTAAATAAATAAATAAATAGTTTCCCAATTCTCTATGAAACTTTTTTGGGTCATCAAAGAATTGCTTATTTTAGGGTCAGGAATTGAATAATGTATGTAATGATGCTTAGGTTATATGATATATAGCAATATACGTGAAGTATAAGGTTTGTAAATATGAACTGATTAACTTATTAACTTTTATATAAATGTAAATCTGCCTATATCACAAGTGATGATTCAATAAAGGTATTTAAAAAAAACAATTGCTTATTTTGTACTTTTCCTTTATATTTATATGTATATCTTCTAAGTTGTTTTGTGCCTGTGCTGATATATTTAGTTTATTATTTGCAATAGTGTACAATAGATCATACTGGTCTGTTCCAATACTGTGTGTTACTTTTATTATATCTGTCTTTCTAATTATTTTTGTTGATTTGTTCCCTATTCTGTACTCTTCTAATAGTCACACTTGTTTTAGTCGCTTTATAGTTTTCTGTATTCGATACTTCCATATGGCATTTGATTTCTTCACTCCCTTTCTCTTATTGCCGTGTGTTTTTGTGGTAAGACTTTATCTGTTATTAATATCTGCACAGTAATATATCTTAATTACTTCTGATGTGATGTGAAGTTGTTCTATCTCACTGTTCATTCTTACTGATGGGTTCGGAGTAGGTCCCTCGCCTCTGAGTCAGCCTACTACAAAGCTCAAGGTTTCCAAATAGTTCGAGGCAAAGTCCCTATCCCACGATGCACCTAGAGTTACCTCAGATCTAGTTTGCTGCTGCAACAGATCGGAGGTTCTCACTAGCTCAAGCCAGTAAAACCTTTATTTTACAAATATTTCTTATTAATATTCATAACTTTGACTAGATAGTAGTTTTAGATACTTTTATAAGCTCTTGTAGCTTAATAGTGTATTTCCCTTTCCCTGGTGTGCTTTCTTATAAATCTCTAGTTGGCCTCTTTTTTGTAGGCCTAGTTTAAAGTGTGTTTCATCTTATACTTAGAGTATGCTTACTTAGGGACCTTTTGTTACAGTTTATAAAAAATTTAGATAAGGTTTATTTAGAGTGTGCTTAGTTTAGAATATTTAGATAAGGTTTAGTGTGTGTGAAATTGCAGCTATCTTTATCACTTTAGTATAGTCTGCTTAGCATTTCATATTGTGTGCCTTTAGACAGAGTTTTCTGTCATAATTAATATTCATCTGTCTCCAGATAAATACTTGTTGTGTGTGTGTGACTTTAGCCTGATTTTTTTCCAAAGGCTTGTTGACTGTTGGTTACTGTTCAGTTTTCATAGTCTTTGTTTGACAGTAATCTTGTTTAATTCTGTGTTTGGTGCAGTATGGCTGACCATCAAGATAAACATCCCAAGTCAGGTTTGAAAAAAATGCCCCAAATGTGGCCAAAAAATGTCTGTCACTGACATTCATGTCAATTGTGTGTATTGTTTAGGAGCTTTACGTTTACAGGATAGCCGCTCCATATGCCATTCTTTCTCTTCCAGGTTTCTCCAGGAGAGAAAGAGGAAGTTGATAGATAGGGGTTTGCTAAAATCCTCTTTCCAAGAAGCTTTGAGCAACCAAGATGGATCCAGCAAGTCCTCAAATTCTTCTAAAAAAAAAAACATCCAAGAAGTTTTCATCAGCTCCACAGACATCGGAGCCGATTGTCTGATCTTTTTGGAGCCGGTCCCCAGTCCTGGAACCGGTATCCAAAATACCTAAGTCTCCTCTATTACAATCGGTTCCACCTTCGGTCCATTCATCTCAGTCCTCTATTAGCCTTTCTGATCTGGATGTGGATCGTGTGGTGCAGAAGCTGTGACAGGCACCAGACTTTGCAAAAATTTTATCGGCTCCGACCCAAGTGGCTTTGGAGCCAAAGACCCTTATGCCAGCCACAATTCTTCCTCCTCTGAGCCATACTGGTCCTTTGGAGCTGGAAAAGTCGAACTTGTTGATTGTGGAGCCTTTGGAGCTGATGCCTGCTCCAGTGTCTTCGATCCTGTTTACTCTGATGTCCTCTGTGCCAATCGAGGACTCTAGGAGTCGACACTCTCTGGTAGGGTCTGGGGAGGATAGTCAACATTTCTGTTCCGAATTTGCCTCTCGGGGCTTCAGCTTGGATGAGCTCAGCTCCTACCTCAGGCTCAGAGTCCACTGTCCCAGTGCCAGGGGTATCGACGGTTTCCTCTGATCCTTCTCTCCCTTTGCATCAGAGCAGGGGTGCCTTCAAAGCCATGAGTAGAGTTATGTCTCCACATCCTCAACCTCAGGTCTGCCTTCTTCCTCCCCTAAAGCACCTGTGTCTCCTTCTACTTCACAGATCCTGACCAAGTGTAGAGACCCTGAGCCTCAGGAAGCCCCATTGGGTGGCCCATGCTCTTCCGAGACCTCATCAGAAGCTCCCACTGATGAGGTTCCCAGGAAGAGAGTTTGTAAGAGGAAACGTCTAGAATCCCCACAGGAGTCCCTGTCTGATACTGACTTGGATGAACCAGAAGGGTCCCCATGGTCCCCCTCTGAGGATATCTCATTTGCTGAGATACTAGAAATCCTTAGACCGAGGGGTGACTGGCAGTTGAAAAACCCTACTGAAGACGAGTTGGTTCTCCTGAAGGCTTTTGGGTCTCAGCCCTCCACCTCTTGGGTGTCTCCGCCCTTCAATGAGCTGATGCAACTGGTTTCACAAAGGGCATGGGATTCTCCGGATACCATGGAACCTGTCCCTAGGAGGCCTAATAAGTTTATATCTGCTCCCCTAGACAAATCTTTTTTGACCAAAGGTGTGCCAGTTGATGCCATGGTGGTGGCGGCAGCAGCCACCAAAAAGGAAATGTCAGAAACCTCCTCTTCTATCCAGCCTCCTAACAGAGACTCCAGGATCATGGATAGATATGGGAAGCGCACTTTTAGTTCAGCGACTTTTGCACTCCATTTGCTCAACTACTTAACCCATTTCACAAGACTGCAAAGAGATCTGCTTAAAGATCTGGGAGATGCTCTTCAGGGTACAGTAGCTGCAGCAGCTTTAGACAAAGTTGCCTTCCAGCTTGCTACCCTCAACTTCATTGTTAACTTGTCCACGCACCTCATTTCTTATGTGGCTGATGGAACAAGTAGGGCAGCGGGTACAGGAATTGCTCTTAGGAGGCACTCCTGGATGCGCTTGTGTTCCTTCATGGAGTCCTTCAAGTCATCCTTTGTGAATACCCCTTTTTATGACTCATCTCTTTTCAGGCCCAAAGTCAAGGAAACTTTGAACAGGTGAGAGCAGGAACCCGTTTTTCCACCCCTACCAGACCCTATCCCAAGGGTCAAAGGGGAAAGAAAATGTGGTTCCGAAAAGCCTAAGGAGCCTTTCAGGACACATGGTGAACCCCCCCTCCAGGGGTAGAGGAGGGGGCAATAATGGGAGACGCTGCCTTCATGGCAGAGGGGGTCCGCAAAACCAGGGCGACAGGGATCACTTCTTTGTGAAGCCCTACCAGCGCTCCTTTAAGGAGGCCTGATTGTCATACTCTGGAGGCAGTTGGGGGATGCTTATCTTTGTACCCAGATGCCCGACTCAAAATAACAAATGACAACTGGGTACAAAGTATCATTTCCAGAGGATACTTCATTCCATTCGCCACACCCCCTCCACCGACAAGGAAAATCCCGGAAGTTCCACCCATTTTCTGGGAACAAGCAAAAGCAGAGGTCCAAACGTTGCTAAGAAAGAGCCATCCAACCAGTCCCAGCAGATCAGACAGGATCTGGAACTTACTCAAGATTCTTTTTAGTTCCAAAAAAGACAGGAAACTGGAGACCTATATTGGACCTCAGAAAGCTAAACAAATCTGTCAAGAAAGAGAAGTTTTGGATGGTCACACTTCAGCTGATACTTTCCTTCTTAAGGAAAGACAATTGGATGTGCTCAATAGATCTCCAGGATGCATAGTACCACATAAAAATGGCTAGGCCATCCAGGGATCATCTGCGCTTCTGTCTGGGAGCCAATCATTATCAGTTTTGAGCCCTGCCCTTTGGTCTCACTACATCCCCCAGAGTGTTCAACAAATGCATGGCAGTGGTCATGGCTCACCTGAGACATTTAGGATTCCAGGTGTTTCCATACCTAGACGACTGGCTCCTCACCGGCACCACCAGGCATCAACTAATTCAAGCCAGGGAATCCATTCTGTCACTCTGCAGCTAGCTGGGCATTACAATAAACTCAGAAAAATCTGCCTTGTCACCATCGCAGCATATCGTCTTTATTGGAGCAGAAATGGACACCACCATCACCACTCTAAGACTTCCAGTCAAAAGAGTCTTATTACTCCATCAGCAGGTCCGCATTCTGTTATCCAAAAACAAGGCTCCAGCTTCAGAAGTTCTAAAATTGTTAGGTATGATGGCATCATCAATTCTGGCCATACCGTTGGGTCGTATGCATATGCGGATACTGCAATGGCTGTTGTTCACTCAATGGTCCTACCAAGAGCTTCCCATGTCTCACCTGATAATGATCACAAACTCCTGCAAAAAGGATCTTCAGTGGTGGTTGACCTCACTTCATGCCACAATAGGATGTCCCTTTGTTTTACCCCCACCAGTGACCACGGACGCTTCCCTGATAGGTTGGGGGTGGGCATTTTCAGGGAAGGACAGCCCAAGGCACGTGGACCAATCAAGGGACACATCTGCAGATCAATGTCTTAGAGATGAGAGCAGTACTTTTGGCATTGCAGTACTTCCAAGATTCTCTTCCTCTGGGTATGATTGCGATTCAAACAGACAACATGTCAGTGGTCTGGTACTTGAACAAACAAGGAGGAACCAGGTCATATCCCCTTTATCGTGAGGCCCTAAGAATATGGCAGCGGGCTATTTCCACCCAGCGCTTTCTGTTGGCAATGTACATCCCGGGGAAATCCAATGTGATAGTAGACAAGCTGAGCAGAGCAATTTTGTTGCTTCACAAGTGGTCCCTCAAGAAAGAAATAGCAGATAGGATTTTCCACAGGTGGGGCTAGCCTTGCTGCGACCTTTTCGCCAGTCACATGAACACCAAATGCAGAAGCTACTTTGCCCTGATTCCCCCTCTGGGAAAGCCCCAAGGGATACACTTGTTCACGATTGGCCTCCGGGTCTCCTCTATGCATTTCCACCAATCCAGTTAACACCCAAAGTTCTACAGAAAGCAAAAACTCTGGGAAGGACCATTATTCTGATAGTCCCTCATTGGCCTCATCAGATTTGGTTCCCCTTCCTTTGACTTCATCTTTTGGAGGACCCTTGGATTCTGGACCCAGTTCCGGACCTTCTGACACACTCGTCTGGGGAACTTCATCCCTCTCTCCAGTCCCTGAAGCTGACAGCTTGGCTGCTCCAATTCCCATAATAGCCAGGTTACATAACCTTTCCAATGAGACGAAGCAAATTCTCTTATCCTCTCATAAATCCTCTATGAGGAAGCTATACCTTAACAAATGGGAAAAAAAATTCTCTATGGGCCTCTAAAAACAATATTGATCCTTACCAAGCCCCTATGGCCTCTATTTTACAGTTCTTGACCATGATTTTCAATGGAGCTGCAGCAGCAACTGTTCAGGTTCAACTTGATGACATTTCTAATTTTCATTTTGGATTTGAAGGTTTGAATATTATGTCACACAAATTATCCAGAGCTTTTCTCAAAGGGACCTTTCATCTCAGACCACCTGTGAAATCTCCCTATTCTCCATGGAATCTAAATTGTATGCTTTCCCGTATTATTCTTCCTCCATTTGAACCAGCTTTCTCATGTGACCTCAAATTTTTGTCATGGAAGACTATCTTCTTAGTAGCTATTACTTTTGCCCGCACATAGTGTCAGAGCTTCAAGCCTTGTCCATTAAACCTCCTTACTTGTTCTTCCATTCTGACAGAGTCTCACTTAGCACAAACCCCTCCTTTTTGCCTAAAGTTTGCACTGAAACTAATCTTAACCAAATTATTGATTTGCCAGTTTTCTTCCCCAATCACTCCAACAATCTAGAATACATGCTGCACAAACGTGATGTTCACAGACAGCTCAGATTTTACTTGGATAGAACAAAAGATTTTAGGAAATCGGTACCATAACTCTCAACCTCTTGAGCAAAAAATCTGGGCAAAGATTAAAATGAAGGGGGGACAACTAGGGACAGATTTTAAATGTTGCTCTTACAAACTTAGAAAGTTGATAGAATAATAGGTTTTGCATTAGCATGAATTTTCTGAAGGATGTGGAGTCTTAAACTCAAATGTCTGTCATTATTTAATGAATTCAATCCTCAGCTATTTCCCAGAAAGGAACATATGTTAGGAGGAACACACCAAAAATATTTGGCAAAAATCTGGACATTCTGCAAAAACCTGTACAATTGAGAGGTATGATCGGTACAGCTTTTTGCTTCCTTTTCAGACTCCAGGAAAGGTATGCCAGTGGCAAAAACAACTCTGTCTAAATGTTTATCTGATTGTACCACCTTTGCTTATTCAGCTGCCAATATGCCCTTATAGCATAAAATTAAAGCTCACTCAACCAGAGCAGTTTCTACATCCTCTGCTTTTTCTGCCAGAATTCCTACTGATAACATTTGTGCAGCAGCTACTTGGTCAAGACCTCATACCTTTATCACTCATTACAAAGTTGACAGGGCCTCCTTTGGATCCACTGTCCTTAAAAATATACTCCCGTAAGCCACCCAAGATAGATGGTGCTTGGGATGTTACCCATCAGTAAGAATGAACGGCAAGATAGAACAACTTCACATAAAGAAGTTATGTACTTACCATAACGTTCCATGTGAGTTGTTCATCTCACCTTCATTCTTACGTCCCTCTCTCCTACCTCCTCCTGGGCTGTTAGATGACCAAGATTCTGGATCCATCCTGGTTGCTCAACCGTTCTATACTTTCTCTTAGGGAGTAATAGAATGACATATGGCATTGTTATATGCAACAAACAAGATCTGAGGTAACTCTAGGTGCATCATGGGATAGGACATGGCCTTGAGCTATTTGGAAACCTCGAGCTTTGTAGTAGGATGACTCGGAGCCGAGGGATTGGCTCTGAACCCATCAGTAAGAATGAAGGTGAGATGAACAACTCACATGGAACCTGTTATGGTAAGTAGATAACTTCTTTTTATATCCCATGAATTTCCTTGAATTGTCTAGATTACTGTGTTCATTTGTTTTATCAAACTTCTGACATTTTGTTCCTTATTGACTTTCTGTAACTAGTTCTTTCATTGATCTTAATATGTCTATTCATCTCTCTTAAATCAAGCAACTCTTCCCTTAGATCATTCTTTAAATTAAGGGCACATTCTTTGTTCTCTGTTTCCTGCAGGCATTCTACAGGAAGTTCCAGAACATTTTCCTGTGACATATTCTCTCTGGCCTATGAATCCACAACATTGACTACATCAGAGTTGTCATGGTTTCCTGACCCTTCCTTTCCTGTGCAACTCCAACTGAACTTTTGCACCAGTTTCCTACTGAAGGCTCCAAAGTATCTTCATATCACAACTGATCAGATGCATCCCTTTCCACTAGTTTCACATTAATTTGGGGACTCATTGTTCTATCATGCAGTGATGTTACCACAGTTGGATTTTTCACACTAAACCCTTCACTTCACAGGTAATCCAATACTTCATTTTCCGTTTCTTTAACTTCTCCATAACTATTCCTCGTTTCCACTCTCTTTTTTTTGTTTTCTTATTTTTTGTATTGTAAAATTATCTGGATATCTCTGTCTGTATTTCTCTTCAAATGTCTTGATATTGTTTTTTTGTATTTATTTGTTTTGCTTTCTCCTTTGCATAAATATTGCACCATATTAAATTTCTCTTTGTTTCCCATTTCCATATTTCTTCAGATGTCTCCCACTCCTCCTGTTTCTCCTTAATTTGATGAATCATTGTTCCTTCCTGCTGTGACCTATGGTAGATTTTCTACACTAAATCCTTCAATTTACATGTATTTTACAACTTCAGCTTCTATTTGTTTAACCTCTACTTTACTAATCTGCTCTACACACCCCCCTCCCCTTTGTGATCTTATTCTTTCTATTGTGAAATTTTCCATGTCTGGGTGCTTTTGCCTGTATTTCTCTTCAAATGTCTTTGGAACTGCTTTTTTATTTTTGTATTGATTACTTCTGCATTCTCCTTTGCATAAATATTACGTCATCTAAGATCTTTGTTCTTTCTTTCTTTCCCATGCCCATGTTTTTTTTATATGTTCAAAAATTTCTAGATTTTATTTATGTTTTCACACTTCCTCAATTACCTTTTTTCTAAATGGCTACGGTTTCTATATATTGTTTTTCATGAATCTGTTGCATCCCATATTTGCATTTGATGCTTTTGGCAGTTTTTCTTGTGGAACTATTTTTCTTTTCTCTAATTTCTCTCAATCTATTTGTATATCTTCTATCTGGGAATTCAGGGCTTTATGCATAATAGTAACAATACATATTTTTTATCTGCAATAGTTCACTGTATCTTCTTTATGACTCTTTTTTGGCAAGTCAGTTTTTGTGGACTACTACTTCCTTCCTTCTGCACTGGGGGGGGATCTGCCCCCTGAGCCTGGCCTAACCCCTATTGTAGGAATGCTTCTGTGTCTTGAGGATTCTACACTCTCATGTTTTCCAGTCCTGGCACCAGTGCACCTACCAGGATTGGGCACTTTTGTATTCTGGGACTTATGCACCCAACTGTTTTTTTTTTTTTTTTAACCTACTTCTGTCCATGATGTATGCTATATAAAATACTTCTGTACATCAGTGGTGTCTTGGTGAGACTTTGTAAAAAACAAAACAGGGTCCACTTCATGAAGGTACTAACCAAGACTTGAGGATGAATTCAGTTCCAGCAATACTGCTGTACTTTGCTTGCTGATTTTATCATCTCTGTATTTGGACTCCCAGAAAACTAATAACTGTCTCATACAATGTGACTAGAAACTTTCTGGACTCCTTGGTGATTTTTGACAGTTATACAGGTGTCCTGGAAGTCCAAAGAGTACATCAGACCTCCTTGCAGACAAATAAGGATGGAGTGCACTGTGACTACACAGAACATTTGCTTTGGAATAAACACATTTAGAGCACTTAAATGCAGTTATTAGTCTGGTGTATTTTTTTGTTTGGAACTAAAAAGAATCTGAGATCCTTTCTGGATGTTGGATGTCTCTTATGCTGAAGAAGTTAAAGTCCACTTTTCTTTAATGCTCTTTTGAAACGGGGAGATCATCTGACAATGGAAGAATGTGTAGTTTGGGTGGTATGGGGAATAATGCAGCCTCTGAATATTGCTGCCCAAATCCATTTGCTGTAAGTGATGCCTAGCTACACCTTAAATGGAGGAAGAGGCAGCCCTAAACTGCCTGCAAAATGTAACAGTTGAGGAAGGCCTAACGAATTAGATTATGCTCCATCTAAAGGTAGACAGCATTACCCCTCTTGTTGTTTGTTATTCTTGACTGGGTCAGCATCTGTTCTGGAAGTTGACATGACCCCACTGTTTCCTCCCTCATTTTTGACTGCTTTGTAGCTTTTAACCACATTGGTACAATAAATGGCATGGACTCTCTTGTTTCCATGAAAAGAGCACTGAAAAGTCTGAAACTTAATGTCAACAGCTGTGGGAGGGGGATTTCCCACCCCCTTTTCCATATTTTATTTTATTTAACATTTGTTTACTGGGAAAGTCTGACTGGGACAGAGCCCATTTTCAGCAGAGGCCTGGGGCCCTAGGGCCTATACAAGCCTAGCCATAACAATTCCCTGGCTATTTCTTCCCACACTATTTACTTCCCTGGACCTCTGTCTAGCAGGGTGACTGACGTGATCCCCGGGGTGAATTTCCTTTCTCCCATCCAATCATCAAGGTTCCTTATGAAGAGGGCCAAAGAGGCACTCTGCTTGACATGTATGGGCAATCTATTCCAGAGTCTGGGGAGTCTCTGGGTCAGGAACCTATCCCTCCAGCATGTTTTGTTTATTGTGATGACAAGGTTTAGATCTCTGGAGCGTGTGGCTCTGAGGGATTGGGATTTCTTTAAGTTTAGCATGTCCAACAGCTCTGGGTTTGACATGGCCTTGTATGTTAAGCAGAGATCGCCTCTGAGTAGACGATATGTGACAGAGTATAGCTGGAGTTTTTTAAGACGGTCAGCGTAGGGCATCTGCTTTAAGCCTGTGATTCTTTTAGTGAGTTATTTCTGCGGCCTTTCCAGTTGTTGCAGATGTCTTGAGAGGTACATACCAAATAGGGCGTTGTATTCTATAATGGATCTAATGAGGGATGAGTACAGTGGGACAATGACCTCCTTTTTTCTGGATGAAAAGCCCTTAGTGATGAAGTGTGCCACATAGAAGGATTTCCTGACTGTTGTGGTGATGTGGTTATCGAAGGTGAGACCACTGTCTACCTGTGTCCCTAAGTCTCTTATCACACTTTCAGTGTTTAGTGTACTGCCACCTATATGGTAATTCTCGGATACATGTTTTTTCCCAAAGGGGATAACTATACATTTCTTGGTATTGAGCTTGAGCCCATGGCTCTGGCACCAAGCATCTGTTTCTGTAAGGCCCTTTTGTAGAGTACCCACATCACTTGGGGATTCAGTAATGGCTCCCAGTTTGCAGTAATCTGCGAACTTTGTTAGCCAGAGTCCCTTAGTGTTGGCCTGTACTTCAGAGAAGTAGATGCCAAACAACAGCGGTCCCAGAACTGAACCCTGAGGTACTCCACTTGTCTGGAGCTGGATTTGGAGTCTGCTACTTTTACAGTGTGGGTTCTATCAGTAAGCCAGTTAGCAACCCATTGCGTGACGTAGGGATTAATGCCGAGCTTAGTAAGTTTATCTATAATTCCAGAGTGGGGGATGGTGTTAAAAGCCTTGGCAAGGTCTAGATAAGCTGTGTGGACCACCTTGCCCTTGTCTATGGCTCTGGAGACTGATTTGAAGAAGTCAATCAGGTTCAGGAGACAAGATCGGCCCTTCACGAACCCAAACTGGGTGGGGTCCAGTGTTTGAAGGTTGCCAATGTCTTTGTTTATAAGTTCCATGATGATACACTCCATGGCCTTGCAGATAAGGCTTGTCAGACTGATGGGACAGTAGTTTCTGGGATCCAAGGTGGGGTGGAGATTTCAGTAGCGAAACCACATGCCTTGTCTTGCACTTCTGATTCTTGCTTAAACTTAAAAGGAATGGTTCCATAGAAAAGGGAAATGATTGAAGGGGGTGGATTTCTTAGCTTGAGCCTTGTGAGCTTTTTTGTCTCTCCACCCTGTTGATGAGAAGGATGAGTGCCCACAGAAGTAAACTGAAAAAATGTCCATGCAAGTTCATGGTTGAAGCAGGATCAGGTGCTAAAAGTGGTAACACCATATTTGGGATGAAGGGCATTGACTGACTGGCTGAGACTGAAGACCATTAAGGCTAATGCTGGTGCGGATGATCTGTACTAAGACCAATCATGACAGCTTGACCCACGACAATGGAAAGGAAGGACACATCAAACCTTAGTCTGATTGTCTGGAGTTCCAAGTCTGAGGGCTCAAGGGCTAATCCATTTGAGATCAGCAATGACTTTCACAGTGTAGGTGCTGAAACCAACACCAAACACTGAAGCCATGTTATTTCATATTATTAGTAGCATGACTGCTGGAGATGTCCACACCAGCATTATTATTGACATGAAGGTATCAGACCCAAAGCTCACAACCGATGGCTACACATTAAATTTTGACATCAACTCCTGAAAGTTTATAACCACTGTCATCAGAAAGTACAGCTGTGTACACTTACCATAAATGTAGATGTTCAAGTGTATTCACTGTTGCAGTCATCACACTTGGGTTATCTGCATGCAAGTAGCCCTCAGCTGGCCCGAATACCAGAGACTTAGTATTTCTGCGTCAGTTGCTGTCGCTCCAGGTCTGACGTCAGGTCATCAGGGGTATAAAAACAGGCAGCTGATGCCATTACATCAGTTTTTCTTGCCCCAAATGTCAGGAGCCCCCCAAAAGGGAGCTAAGCTATGGTGGAAAAAATCAGCACCAGTAAAAAGTAAATACCAATACCCCTTGCAAGGGGTGAGTAGTATACACAGAGAGGAAGGAAAGAGAGAGTGTGAACAGGGGGCTGGAGGGAGGGAAACCAGGACTGCAACAGTGAATACACTCAAACATCTACATTTATGGTAAGTGTACACAACTGTACTATGTTCTTCGTGTTTCACTGTTGCAGTCATCACACTTGGGTTGATTCCCAAAGCTGTAGAAAATGTGGAGACAGTCTAGAAGTGTTTGGGCTGGCTAGAATGCCCTGCAGGACTGCAGTTGCAAAACCAGCCCTGGATTTGGAAAATATAGGCAGATGGTAATGCTTGGCGAATGAGTGTACAGAACTCCAGGTAGCAGCCTCCAGAATGTCCCTGGTAGGGACTCCCCTGGGGAATGCTGTAGAGGTAGAAGTTGCCCTAGTGGAATGTGTTCTGACCCCCTGAGGGGTTGGTTTCCCATGGTGTTAGTAGTAGAAATGGATACAGTGTGCTATCCATTTGGAAATTGTCTGTTTTGAAATGGCCTTGCCCTCTGCCCCTGGTGCAAAACTGAGTAATAACTGGTTAGATTTCCTGAAGGGCTTAGTCCTATCCAGGTAGAATCTGAGCTGTCTGTACATGTCCATGGAGTGCAGGATCTTTCCCCTTTATTTTAAGGATTAGGAAATAAGGTTGGCAAATAGGTAGATTGGTTAAGAGCCATGGTGGACACCACTTTGGGCATAAAGGAAGGATTAGTCCTGAGGGAAACCCTGTCAGCATGAAAAATAATGAAGGGTTCCACTGCCATAAGTGCTTGGAGCTCAGACACTCATCTCGCTGAAGTGATGGCCAGGAGCAATACTGTTTTCCAGAAGAGGAATTTTAAGTCTGCTGACATTGCAGGCTCAAAAGGGGGTAGTGTGAGCTTTTCCAGTACAATGTTAAGGTCCCAAGCAGGGGTGGGTGCTCTCTTGGTGGCCTTAAGTTGTTTGCCCCTCTCAGGAACTGTTTGGTGAGAGGGTGAGAGAATAGGGGAGGCTCAGAGTTGTAATGAGCCGAGATGGCACAGTCATGAAGCTTTATGGAGGAGAAGGAAAGGCCTCTGTGGAGTAGATCTGCTAAGTAATCCAGGATTAGAGGCAGGGAGGGCAGAGTTTTGTCCTCTCCTTTAGATTGAATCCAGGAGCAGTACCTTTTCCACTTATCAGCATAGGATTTCCTTGTCCTGGGTCTTCTGGCTTCAAGAATGATGTCCAGCACCTGCTTGCTTAGGCTGGTCACTAGGGGAGAATTCAAGGAATATGCCAGGCTGCAAGATTTAGGGTTTGCAGTTGTGGATGCAAGATCTGTCCCCCCCCTGCTGAGTGAGCATGGTCAGGCTCTGTGGTAGGTGCCAGGATGGTACTGGTGACAGGCTGTGCAGGAGTGGGTACCAATGCTGGCATGGGCAGTCTGTGGCAATCAGAATTGTCCTTGGTCTGTCCTGTCTTATCTTGAGGAATATTCTTGAGAGAAGGGGCAGAGGGGGAAATTCATAGATTGAGAGGTTTACCCACTGGAAGGATAGGGCATCCACTTTCCAGGCTCTGCTGTGAGGTGTCCTGGTGCAGAATTTGCTGAGCTGGTGATTGCAGGGGGAGGCAAAGAGATCCACCTCTGGGGTCCCCTATTTCTGAATCAGAAAGCTGAAGGTGCTGGGCTCTAATTGCCACTCATCTGGGTCTAGGAGATTTCTGCTTAAGTCGTCTGCCAGTGAGTTTTGTTTGCCTGGCAAGAATTGAACTTGCAGATAGACCTGCATGTCCAAGACTGTGTTCCACAGGGCCATGGCTAGCCTGCAGAGTGGGTAAGTGTGGGTTCCCCCCTGCTTGTTGATGTACCACATAACTGTGGTATTGCCTGTTTTTATTAGCAGGGGTCCTGGTGAGAGCAGGGATCGGAAAGCTGTTAGTGTGCTCAACAGCTAGCATCTCTTTTTGGTTGATGTGCAGATGAATTTGACTTGTGCTCCAGTGTGCTTGAATGTACTTGTCATCCAGGTGTGCCCCTCAGGCATAGTCTGATGCATCTATGGTTAGGGTCTGGGCCGCGTGGGGTTGAGTAAAGGACAGTCCCTTGTTGTGGTTGCATGCTGCTGCCCACCAAAGCAACTCTGTCCTTAGATAAGGTATGATAGGAATGACAGTTTCCAGGCCCTGAGAATGTTGACACCAAAGACTTTTTAAGTACCACTGAAGTTTCCTCATATGCAGTCTGGCATATGGAATTAGGATACATGAGGCCATGAACCCTAGGGCCTGCAGGATTGTCCTTGTGGATAGCTGGGTTCTGGTGGCCATTTGAGTGAAGTAGTCTGTCAGATAGGCTTGTTTTTCTGGAGTAAGGAATGCCATCTGGGATGCTGTTTCCAAGCTTGCTCCCAGGAATACAATCTTTTGACTGGGGACTAGTTTTGATTTCTTTTCATTGATGGTGTACCCCAGGGAGGTTAGAAGGTTCTTTACAAATGTCAGGTGCTGCAACAGCATTTCCTGACTGTGTGCCTGAATCAGGCAGTCGTCCAAGTACAGGTAAATTTGAATTTTTCTCTGTCTGCAGTAGGCAATGGCTGGAGCCAGACATTTTGTGAGTACTCTGGGAGCAGTGGATAAGCCAAAGGGAAGTGCAGAGAACTGATAATGTGTAGATCCTGCCCTGAAGCATAGATATTTCCTGAGAGGGTCCCTGATAGGGATGTGCAGAATAGGGTGGCTAATCAGCATCTTTGGCCAGCATAGGAAGAAGCTGCTGCAGGTTGAGCATTTTGAATTTTGGTGCCACCAGGAAGGTGTTTAGAATGGGAAGATCTAGGATTGGGCGCCAAGTGCCCTCTGTTCTGGGTACCAGGAAAAGTCTGGAATAGAACTCTTGACCTATCTGTTCTGCAGGAACAGGTTGAATTGCCCTTATAGAGAGCAGGGATTTAACTTGGTTTTGTGCCTCTGCCCACTGGTTTGGAGGAAGGTCTGGGAACCCTTTTGGGGTTAGCAGTGAGTGGAAGTAAAATTTGTACCCCTGGGATACAATGTTGAGGACCCATCGGTCTTTGGTGATGGAAGTCCAGTTTTTTGCATGCTGGGCAAGTTTTCCTCCTAGGGGCACAAGCAGTTGGACAGAGGTTGGGGTGCAGTTGAGAAGTCATTGTGAATTCTTTCCATAGGGGGGGTGGCTTAGTACTCCCTGTTTTTGAAGTGGAGGCACTCTGTTACTTAGATCTCTGCATACCCTGAGACTGTTGTGGGGTGGTCTGTTTCCCCTGGCTCTAGTTTGAGATGGCCTTGAGGGGGCTGGAAAGGACCAATGTTTCGAGGGGCAATGCCTACTGAATCCAGGAGGCTGTACTTGCAAGAAGTCTTTGACTGTCTGCATAGATTTATCTTTTTCTTCCATCTTTTTAAGAACCTCTTCTGCTTTGGTGCCAAACAGATTGTCCTTGTTCAAAGGAGCATCAAGTAATTTTGATTTGACATGGTCTGGCAAGGTCTGCTTCTTAAGCCAAGCATGCCTTCTCAGTACAGAACCAGTGACTGCTGCCTGCAAGATGCTTCTAAGGCGTCAAAGCTACAGTGCAAAGTATGCTTGCTGACTTGGCTTGCAGAATGCATACTCTCTTGTAATTCTTTATTTTCTGCAAAGTCTGTAAAGGTAGCTGTTTTTTGCTTAATAAGTTCAATAATATGTTGTTGGTACTTCAGCATTTGAAACTAGCGAGTCAAAGCCACAATGGCGAGAGTTTTGAGGTGTATACTTTCTTACCCCATCTGTCTAAAGCTCTGGAATCCCTTTCCGAAGGTGTGGAATTCTTAGCTGTAGTTGCTTTGATACATTTAGGCCCCTGGGAGATTACCTATGGATCAGCAGTAGGATTTTTGAAAAGGAATTTGTGATAGTCAGGAACTCTGTAGTACCTGTCTGGTTTCCTAGGTGCAGGGGGTAAGGTATCAGGAGTTAAACTGGATTCCATAAAGACATCATTCACAACATCCAGGACTGGGGGCATTGCTAAAGGCCTATGTTGTGGCAAATCTAGAAATTCTCTGAGTCTCTTTTTGGACTGAGGATAGTCTTAGCATTCCCAGTGGAAATGCTTTCTTAAAGTATATAAGGTTTCACAAAAAGAAAAATCCTCTGGAGGAGAAGCAGAGGGAATGGAGTCTTCTGCATCTGAATCCTCATAAGCAGATAAAGGCATGTCTTCATAATCAGATACCTCAGAGTCATCAGACTCTTGGTCTGTTAAAGCTGCTGGGGACAGGTCTCTTTTTCTCTTAGCAGGGGAAGGCTGACTTCCCCTAATAAGCATAATAAGGGCTTCTGCCATTCTAAGCATTTGATGTTGTGGCAAGGAAGCAGGTGCATGAGTTTGGGTCGTCGTTTTTTAGGCATAGTGCGTACTCTTGGCTTTAGAAACTTGGTAGCTTTAGACAAAACTGAAGATGCGAAAGAAGTCGTCTGTTTGTGTCGAATATCAGTAGTGCGAAGAACTTCCTCAAAAGCCGGTGCCTGCTCAGCGGCTCCAAACACATCCAAGGGAGAGACATCCGCAGGTTCCGTAGTTGAAGAAGAGTCTCGCGGCATACCGGACTCCAAACGGGTCTATGTAGAGGCCTGCAAATCCATTGAAGTGGGCATCATTGGCTGCAAAGTGCCTTACTGAGTACCAGCAAACTGATGACTAGCTTAACAGAAGCGTTGGCAGTTTTGGACCTGTGCGGTCTGTCTCTGTCTTTATCCTTATCTTTTTTCGGAAGATCGGTAGTCAGATGGCATATCGAAGCCATTTCAGAATATGAAGATAGAGAACAAAAGTATTTAGTGGCAATAAGGGCCTGACAATGAATAGTTCAGGCGTTGAACAAGGCACAAAACCGACAGCAAGTTACGTTATGGTCTGGGCCTAGACAGGTGTCGCAGTTAGAATGGAAATCTCAGTGTGGTATTTGTTTCCACAGGCAAGACAATTGTTAACTTTTTCTGCCATCGGTTAGAGCAAGAAAAAAGGATCCCCAGTGGGGTACTTAGCTTTAGAAGACTTCAGGATAATTCAATTCGGAAACGAAAACTCAGGTAGCGGCCAACCAGCACACGTGCAAACTGCTTCTGCTTCAGGCTCCTCAGCAAGAAAGACTGATGTAATGGCGTCAGCTGCCTGTTTTTATACCCCTGAAGACCTGACGTCAGACCTGAAGTGACAGCAACCAACACAGACATACTAAGTCTCTGGTATTCGGGCCGACTGAGGGCTACCTACAGGCAGATAACCCAAGTGAGATGACTGCAACAGTGAAACATGAGGAACATCTGGCACTGAAACAGAGGCCAGTTAGGAGAACCAGGATGAATAAATAGAAAAGGAAGGCAAGGACAGATTTATTTTTTTGTCAGCCCTGTTCCAGTGGGGAAAGAAGTAAGAAACAATCCCATCTAAACTCTCAAAAAAGGTCCTCACCAAATTCTTGTAATCAACAGTAATTGTATGAGCAACCCAACAGATCTAGAAGACCTGTCAAATGATGGCCTAGAGGGGAAAGTCTAGGCCAGGTCTGTGTATTTTACAAGAGAAGGTAACATATGGCTAATTCCGTTTTACAAACTGTTGAATTGGAATATCATCTGGTAATACCGGTAGCAAGATCCTTTCATGAACATTTGAGGAAGTTGGCTAAAACTGAAAATAATCCTTTGTTAAAAGCATTTTTTTTTCAAATGAAACTACAGGCACTATGTACTTACAACAAGAAGATCAAAGTGAGTGTTTTATGGAGGTACTAACCACATTAGAGAATGAATTGTACCAATTAAAGCAACTGCAGTGGCAGCGGCTACATCTTGAGGCTTGCTTACATTTCCGTATTGTTCCAAGAAGCATGTGGAACATCATTCAGATCTATTGGCATGCTGGCAGGAGATCAGTCTTGAAGCCAGCTACAAGTACATGCAGTTACTTATTGATTATTTTTTTACCTGAAGAGGAGAGACTGATAGCATCTGTAGAACAACATCAGAGTAAGATTGAGCAAAGGTTTTCAAGTGGTAACTATGTGGTTAGACTTGATGCACTTTATGGTGCCATTAGTGCATATAACAAACTACAACAATTGAAATTGAAGAAACTGAATAGGGATTTTCTTGATTTTACTAATGGCAATATCTTTGTATGGCCGAAAGCTACAAGGAATACCGGCAAAACCAGCATAATGAGAACAACTAATGTGGAAGGAAGGGGATTGGTGGAGCAGATATTTGAAACACCTACCAGCCAGTCACGCTTGAGTTCTGGGTCACCTCCCATAGCCATGATGTCATCAATGTCCCAGGTAGCTGAGGTACAATTAACAAGGGGGATGAATGAAGGTGAATGTTCTGTTAATGTTGGCTCAGTGGTTGAGGTGCTTAATGAGAGTGCTTCTGACCCTGTGAAGTCAGGAGCAAGACCAAAGACCCTGTATTCCCAATTGGCTTTTCACCCTTTAGTAGTTTCGTTGAAAAAGGAGGAGGAGAGGAAAGTCTGTGTTCAGAGGGACAGTCCGATACGGAGGTCAGAAAGCAGGGAACGGAAATGGAGAAAGACCTCCGTTTGACTACAGGCACTGTGCAATTGGTTTATAATCTCTCTAGCTGTGTATTATCTGATATACAACTATGTGTTTTAAATAAAGGCCTGAATTTTGTTCCAGCAACGAAGCATGTAATGACAGACTTATTGAACTTAAACAATTTGCAAGGAATTTACAATTGAAGACGTTATATGGTGGGAATGACAATATGAATGAAAAGAGTTTGAGGAAACCTAGTCTATATATTCCACCAATGGATCCCACCATTGATGTTTTCTTGAAGACTTGTGAAGATCACTTACGCAGTAATAAACTTCATTTTGAGAGCAAATATTTTTACAATTTGTCTTCTGAAGAAAGAGGAGCTTTAACGGTCCTACAAGAAAATAAGACACTAATTATACGACCAGCAGACAAGGGTGGGGCCATTGTTTTAATGGACAGGATTTTTTATACAACTAAAATTGAAAGTATTTTAAATTCAAGTGAAGCAGATTATAGCACGTTAGAAATGTTTTATCTGAATTAAGAGTAACAGATGTGACCGTCGATTATCCAGTGACTCCAGTCTTCAAGGCACTACCAAAGATTCATAAGGACGTTGTAAACCCACCCCTCAGACCTATAGTATCTGGGAGGGGCTGGGTGACTGAATATTGCTCCATGTGAATAGGGTCTAAGTTGAAATTAGTTATATTAAAAGCTCCTAGAATTTTAAAGGATAGTGCTCATTTTTTGATAGCACTACATGGTTTTGTTAATAACAAAGTTTTTGAAGACTCTGCACTATTGGTTATATTAGACATCAAGAACCTTTTCACTGTTGTACCCAAATTCTTATGGGTTAACACCAGTGAGATGTTTTTGATGAATAATAATGGTTTTGATAAAAGAATTATTATGCAGATTGTTAGCTTGTTACAGATTGTACTTGAGAACATCTTTATGTATGAAGATCAATATTTTTGGCAAAAATGGGGGGTAGCCATAGGCACCCCCTGTGCCAACTCATATGCAAATATAGTTCTTGCACAACGGGAGCAGAATGTTGTTTATGTTGAACATCAATGGAAGTATCAACTTATTTTTTATACTCGTTTTGTTGATGATATTTTTCTTTTGTGGGCAGGCACAAGAGAGACATTGAATGAATTTTTGGTTTACCTGGAGCATACCACTGAGTTTCTGAAATTCTCACTACAGTCCTCCTATATGGAAATTGATTTTTTAGATGTGAAAGCAGTGTGTTCCATTGATGGTACATTTAATACTAGGATTTTCAGAAAAACCTGCTGGAAAAATGGCATACTAGCTAAGGATAGCATGCATCCAGGTTTTATCTTTAGGAACATCATAAAAGGACAATTGCTTAGGCATAGATGAAGTGACTTTGAAGGATGAAATGGAACACTTTATTAATAATATGATACTTAGGGGTTATAAATGAGTAGATATAGAAAACAAGATTAATGTGGTATTGGGATCCAGGGAAGGTGCATTGGCACCTTGGTTTTCCACACAGGGTATATCTAATAGATTGCAATCCTTTTCCCCCTCCCATGAAATGAATGCAGGGGCTATTAATTCTATTGATAGAGTTAATAGAAACAAAGCCAATAGGAATGGGAATAGGCTTGACCTATACCTTACATATACCAGTGATATAGGGCAGATATGTGACGTTATACGGAACACTTGGGGTATTTTACAGTCTGATGACTCATTGAGAAACCTGGTAGGAGAGTCACCTAATTTTGTATTTAAAAGGAATAAAAATTTGGAACCTATTCTATGTGATAATATTAATACAGAGACCAAGTCCTTCAATAAGATAGGTACGAGACCATGTACACGATGTAAGACGTGTGTTTACATCAGTAAGAGTGTTGAATTTAGACACCCCCTCATGAATAAGATTTATAAACCCATAGTTTCTGTTACTTGTAACACAAAGGATATTGTTCATTTAACTAGATGTATGCGTTGTCATTCGTTTTATGTAGGAAAGATGAATTGTACGTTTAAGGACAGAATTTTGAGACATTTATCTGCCGTACGCTTGGGTGATACGCATAATGCCCTTTCACAACATATTAGTGAACATCAGGATCACTATTTTCACTTTATGGCTCTACAGTATATCAAGGATAATATTAGGGGAAGTGATATAGTAAACTACATGTAATATTGTGAGACCAAATGGATTTTGGAACTGGGGGCAAGTAGATACCCAGGCTTGAATGGTGTAGTGCCTTTGAAGCCTATTTTAAAAAGGCAGAGACATTGTGTTTAATCAACTGTTTAATCAATTGATGGTTTAATTGTTTTTTTAATGCTGATTGGATTATGTGGGTTTAAAAATGCTTTTGTTTTTTTGCTATGTTATACATCTGAGGAAGGGGTTATCCTGAAAGCTCTAACGTATTAATAAATAATATTTGGTTTTTAGCCTTGGTGGTCCATGGAATTCTTCTTTTCTTGGTTCTCTGTCAGAATGCTGAAACTGAATCTCTGTCCTTACAGACAATGGGGCCAATATTAAACCCATGCTCAATTTACTCGTTTTCTAACCTTAACCATAACTCTAAACCCTACCCCTGCTCCTAAACTTATAAATTAAGTTACTAAAAACCCTTTCCCTAAAAGTACCACTGCACAAGACAAAATGACAACATGCACAACATTGAATCAATCCCCTTAACTAAACTTAACTCTAACCCACAACCATGTGTACATGCAGACCATCTGCTATAACACAGCCTTGCATTTTTTCATTCAAAGATTAATTTTCATGTACAATCCATCCTACATATGTACATTATTCAGCCAGATATGACTGATACAAGTAAGCATTCATTGATGTATGCAGTCACTCATTTTTACAGCCAGAAAAAAACTTTCAACCAAATGAGTATTTAACATTTTGAGTTACACACACACATATATATATATAGCGTGTGTGTGCGTATTCAAGGAAAAGCAAGAAAACAACACTAACACTGCACAGTATAAATGATAAGGTGCAGAAAAATCACACCAAGTTTGGGGGGGTATGAAGCTAACAAAATGGTCTAAAAAGGGAAAAATGAAAATGTCTGGCCTGTCATGTTGATTAGAATGAAGGGAACAATTAATAACACAGAATTACTTGTGGGAACAAATTCCCAGTTTTTCAGGATTTGGAAATTTATGTGGACAGAGACCTAATGTTTGACCAACATGTGTCCATCATTGTAAGAAATTCCTGTATTTTATAGTTTATAAACAAAGGGATTGTGTCTAGATATATGGATGTTATTATCCCTGTTACTTCCTCCTCATTAGGCAAATTATTGAACATAATGCACCCCTTTGGCATGTATCTGTCCAGCCACATGCAACAATTGGAATACCCACAGCGATACCTTACTAAAAGGATACAGTGCCTAAACATGTCATACATGGACTGACTCAAAGCCCTATCAGTATATTCAGTATCTTACAGACTGCTAAGAGATGACCTGTGTCTGGCATACAAGGCATTCTTCAAACCAGTAATGATGGATTTACTGCACATCAGCAAGTCAAATGGCATCAGAAATATTCAGTGTAGGGATCTAAACCTCTTCCAGAACAGCAACAGAATGGTTTGAAGAGAGAGATATATTTCTCAGAGGATGATGCTACTACAGAACAGACTCTCTAGCCACATAAAACAAAGTTGACCTTTGTCCATTTTCAAGTGCAACTTAGATCTATAGATGGGAAACAGAAAATATACCCAATGACTGCCTCTGTACTACTGACGGACAGAAGCAGTTCCTAAGTGCTTTATCCCATGCATGGGCCCCCTCAAATTATCTATGGTATGATCTCAGTTATTCTGTTTAGAGGTAATATATAATTATCAACCATGGGATGAATAAGGACAATCTATAACCAAATGGACTAGGTTATTTTCTGTACAAAAAGGGAAACTGGTTAGGCTTAAAATGTGCCACAAGGGCAGCTAGCCTAGTACTGACCTATAAACCTGTATAACAGAATAAAATAGAAGGTTGGAAAATGTTCTCACAAAAAAGCACTGTATAAATGCTAAACAGCCTTGGGTTGCTTTTTCTGTTACGTAAACATCTTGTAGTGGAAGCTAATCAAGTATTGTGAGTAAAATAAAATAAATAGAAATAAATAAATAAAATGAGAGGGGCTAGTGAAGCTGGGAAAGTTTTATATGCTAAGCTGACTGAATCCCCCCCCCCCCCACACACACACACACACAGTTTAATACCTGCTGTTTGACAACAATGGATCTACACATCCCAGATTACTTCTGCTTCCTTACATCTGATTAGAAATTAAAATACCTTCCTAATTAAATCCTACCTTTTTAGCAAGGTAGGGTGTACCATTTACCTCATCTAACTGCTATGCCAGTTTCACTTTCTTCAAAATATCAGAACCTAAAGAAGCAATTCCTGATATTATGGTATACTAACAGAAGCTATTACTTTTGTATCCTCCTTTTGGGTGTAATTTTTGTGTACTTAATCTATAAAACTGTGTACTTCACTTTGTGCTTTTCCTGGATTTGGGCTGGAACAGTCCAATTAGGATCAGTCCATTTAACTGTTTAGCACAAGAATAATTTAAATTAAGTAAATAAATTAATAAACAAAAGATTTCTAGAATGGCAAGGCAAATAACTTGCAGAGAGCCTATAGATACCAGGTGGCATAACTGAAATTATGTGTTCTCATTGCAGATGCAAGTTCATTTTAACTTGGATGATACTGCATAGGGCATTTGTGTTTTACATTCACTCAGTGCAATAAGTATATACAATGCAAAAAACATTCTGATGAAAATGAAATATTAGACTTACTCAGCAAAATCAGGGTGCCAAACTGAAACTGCTTTCAGTCAAACATTTATAGGAACTGCTGTCCTTGTCCAGTGTCTGTCTTTAACAGTCAAAAGAACCACTAAATCTTACAGTAAAAAACATTAATATGCCGAATGTGCAAAAACTATATATTTAAAATGTTTGTACTAAAAGTAAGAGAAGTTAAATATCCTATCTTTTTAATCTGGCTGCTACTCTTCAACTTTTAAAGCTTTTAGCAGAAACAGGAACTCATTTTTTTGATCAACAGTTTACTAATTCTTTGTTGAATCTTTTCTAAGTGAATGAGCTTTTATGCTGCACATCTTTAGACACAATTTCTTCCCTAAAGCAAATGTTTTTACTATAATAGCAGCTACCAAGAGTTATCAGTGATATATATATATATATATATATATATATATATATATATATACACACACACACACACACACACACACACACACACTGAAAACAAGCCAGAAGAAACATCATCTCCATCGGCCAAGGAAGGAGCTTAATGTGATTTGTTTTTGGTTATAGTGTTTCCTGCCCTAAAATGAGTAAAGTCATCCGTTATGCAAAGGTACCAGACATTGATCCCCATTCTTGCAAATCACATGGTAACAGTTTTATTCTATTCTGTAGCTAGATATAATACCTAGCGTAGACTTAGGTGTGCTGTATTGGATGCATGTTTAAAAAAAATGAGATGTGATCTTTAGTACCTCAGTTACCCATCAACTGCTGCAGTCTTTTTTTAATATCATCAAAATCAACTTTATCTTTTCATCTCTGTTTTTGTTATGTTTTATGTGACTATTAGAATTTAAATTTCAGTTGCATACCTCTCAACTGTACAGATTTTTGCAGAATGTCCAAATTTTTGCCTCATATTTTTGGTCCATTTTTCATGAAATTGTTTTTTGACAAATAATTAAATATTGAAGTTAGTAAACAATGACAGACAATTGATTTTCAGATTTTATACCCTTCAGAAAATTCATGCTAATGCAAAACCTGTTATTCTATCAACTTTCTAAGTTTATAAGAGCAATATTTAAAAATTGTCCCTATTTTTGGGCCTTTGTCCCACTTTTATTTATGGCTTTGTCCAGATTTCTTGCTCTAAGCACCCAGCAGGATAAAAGCACTCTCATCAAACTAAACAAACAACAAATAAAGTGTGCCAAAGCCAAATTTGACCAAGGACAACTACAAATCATTCTTTAGCTATGTCCGCCACCTCAGAGGCAGTACACAATTGTATGCAGAGCTCATTGTAAATGGAGCCACCTGTACGGAGCCAGAAGACATAGCAAACCTCCTGCCTGATAATTCAGCTCCAACTTTACCCCTCTCTCCCTCTCAACCTTCCCTCAGGAAATATCATTAAATATAACTCCCCCTACTATCACTAAGAAACAGGTACTTAATCCTCTCTCTAAGATCAAGAAAACTCCATCAATGGGTCCAGGTAATATCCCAGGATGCCTTCTAAATAGCATAAAATAGGACCTATCAGGGCCTCTGGAATTACTATTTAACTGTAGCCTCCAAACAGGTTTCATGTCTCATGAATGGAGAAAGGCAACAGTCATCTCTCTCCACAAAGGTGGTCCATCTACAGACCCTGGAAGCCATGGAAAGAATTATCATGGAGATGATCAACAGAGATATAGTAAACCTCCAGACACTGGACCCAACCCAGTTTGGTTTTGTCAAGGGCAGATCATGCCTACTCATCCTGGTGGACTTCTTTGGTCACCAAAGCAATGGATGAGGCCAAAATTGTTCACACTGCCTAACTTGACCTGGCCAAGGCATTTGATACAATACCCTACTTTGAGCATTGTTGACAAACTCAAGAGGTTAGGTACAAACCCATATGTCACCCAGTTGACAGCCAACTGGCTCACAGACAGGACTCAGGAAGTTAGAATTGGGGAGTCCAGCTATACAAAGAGGCCAGTCACAAGTGGTGTCTCTCAGGCGTCGGTTCTTGGACCACTCCTGTTTGCCATTTACTTCTCAGAAGTCAAGGCCGATGTCAGAGGTCTTTGGCTGAGTAAATCTGCAGATGATTGCAAATTAGGAGCTGTCATTGAATCTCACACTGGCACAAATGTTCTCCAGGATGGCTAAAAAGACAACTGGTGTCAGAACCATGGACTAAAACTAAATGTCAAGAAATGCCTAATAGTATCCTTTGGGAAGTAATCCATCCCTGGTAACTATCATATTGACAACACAGCCCTTAGAGTTGACCCAATGGTCAGGGACTTAGATGGACACACACAGATAGTAATTTAGGCTTTGACCATCATGTGTCTACAGTGGTGAGGAAATCATTCTGTGCTGCGCAACTTATAAACAAAGGTATGGCATCTAAGTCCAAAGAAGTCATTGTTCCACTGTATCTGGCATTCATCAGACCTATCCTTGAGTGCAGCAACCCTTTGGTATGTACCTAACCAGGCATGTAAAACAACTGGAATGTTCACAGAGGTTCCTCACTAAAAGAATACAGGGCATACGTAAAATGTCCTGTGCAGACCGCCTCATGGCCCTATCCCTGTATTCTGTCTCCTACAGGCTTTTAAGGGGAGATCTATGCCTGGTATACAGGGCATTGTCAGACCCCACTCTGATGGATCTCCTGCATATCCTCAAAACAAACAGCACCAGAATTACCCATTCTAAAGACCCAGAGACTACCATGTCTATGGATCAGACTCCCCCATCCATGTCAAGCAGGGTTCTTCCCTAACCCAATTCAAGTGCAACATGGACAATTGTGTGAGAAACCAGAAATTCATCCCTGGTTTAGCACCTATATCGTTAATGGACATAGGTAACCTGTAAATGTTCACCTTCCTGGCCCATACTTACATTTATCAAGGGTATCAGAACTTGTCAGAGATTTGGGATGCATGGCTAGGCTTACAAAGGCCCTTGTGGTTGTTGTCCTAGTAAACATCTATGAACCTAAGAGGTTGAGAGGTATGCAGTCAGGCTATCTGAATTTTCTTAAATTTTTTTTATCAAGGAACTTAATGCCACAGTGTGCTGAAGTCGTTAATGTAAGCATCTCTAAGAGTTTAAACATTACTGCATTGTCATATTCATTTTCATGTTTAGGGGAACCCCAATTCTCAAAAGTCATCTTACTGAATAAGAGGAGCATATTTACTGATTGTCATTTCTTTGTCTAAATCAGCCCAAATTCTCAAAGATATCTTACTAAATAGGAAAATGTTTGCTGGAACTTGTGTTTCAGTCTCTAGTTTGCCTCACCAGTTTTCACTGTACCTTTTCTATTTTTATACCCTACACTCTTCCATCTGTGGCTGAATGCTCTACAACTTATATCCGTTTTTTTGTGAGTTATAGTGCACTAATTGCCCAGATTTAAATCACTAATATACCTATCTAACTGCACATAAGCACAACAGAAATAACAGACTCACAATTTAACAGAAAAATTTATTTTTCTGTGTGGTGATAGTGTGAAAATAGCAAGGTATTACACTTTTTCAGTTTTACACTGTAATATTCGACGGGCAGTACAGTCTCTAGTAACACTCTCAGTCAGAGTACACGTCACAGAACCAAACCTCTTCACTTAGGAAAACATTATCAGCTATTTTAATGGTTCTACTACAAGGGCTCAAGGCCAAAGCGCTTGATGACTACTGTCTTGAATCTAGGGACACAAGCCTCTTTGTAGCTAGTGTAGGCTGCTACTTGAACTTGAACATGTGTTTGGACAAGCAACTTGGGAGGGAGTGGTGATTAAGTGTAGATTCAGGCAGTGATCAGGAAGGAGATTTAGGAATGGGAAGAGTTCCAGGTTTAGGAAGCAGGAAGAGAGTTTTAGGTTTAGGTTGCAAGTTTTAAGGATTAGGAGAGATCAGGGAATTTAGATTCAGAGAGGGGGGTTAGATCTTTAGGCTAAGGGAGTGAGGGTTGGGAACTGGGTAATAGTTCTATGGTTAGTGTTAGAGCACTGGTAGCACTGTACGTTTTTACAGGATTGGATGTTGGGAGGACTATGTAGTTATGGGAGATCAGACTAGTGAGGGTTTACAGGACTTGCTTTTTAAAGCAAATGGTAGCAAGTTGTCATGAGCTACTTCCATATGAACACTTGTAGCAGACCCTATTTTAATCATTTTATCCATACCTGCATCTTGGTTCAAATCCTTTGCTGATATTGCCAGTGCAGTGTCCTTAGAACTGATTGGAAACAAAACGGTCACTTCCATAAGTTTTTTTTTTCATATCAGTAACATCTCCAAATTTACTATTCATATTTTGTCTTCTCTATAATCTTCTCTCATCTAAATTAAGAAGTATTTCATAATTAGGAAAAATGGTGTGCCACTAGTTGTTACAAATTAACTTAGCAAGTTGTAGATATACAATGCAAAAACACTTTCAATAGAAAAAGCTTAATTATCATACCTAGCATAATTCAAGTTGGTAAACCAAAATTGATTGTAGCCCTTTCCCAGTTAGAGTATCGTTTCTCTGTTTTTTTTTTTTTTCCTTAATTGATTTTATTGAAATTTTAACAATAAAACATTAATATATGATAGAAATATTATAAAATAAATATGCATAGCTAACAGAACAGTAATAAAAAACTACAACGATGTCTATTATAAAACAAAGCTTTTTAAATGGAAAATGAAATGTGATAAAGGTAGCAGTTAATTATTAAAGTCTGTTTATCCAGTAGTTTTTTTGAATTTCAACCCTATATTATATGAAGAGGTAATTCTAGATGTTCTTTTCTTGGTAAGTTCAAGATGACAAACTTCAGTTGTCAAGTGTACAAATTCCTTCATAGGAGGAGTCTGATTCTTCCAGTTCTTGGTGATGGAGTTTTTAAAACTTAACCTGACCCCTTCTAGTTCTGTCCCTGCCGTAGGCTTCTGGGGTCCACTCGATGCTCACAATAGCCACGTCTCAACCACCCCAGGCGTCTCACTCTGTTCCACAGAGTACCCTGGCGTCCTACCCTGAAAGATCCACCTAAGAATCTTGAAAGAACTACCAAGGGGACCCAGTAGTGCCTCCTGCAACTATTCTGCCACCCCTCAAGAACTACAACTAGCTTGTATGTACCCTATTTGTGTAAAACATTTTAATCCTTCATGGCTGTTAATTTGACTCAGTGTGTGCCTGCTAGCAGCCTACCGTCTCCCTCTAAGTTCTCTAGGCTCCATCCCACTCCCTGGAGTGCTTGTGCCTTCACCTCAGAACTACTCAGTTTGGCCACCAGATGGCAGCTTTTACTCACTACCAACTTATCCTCTCTCCTAGTTAGTACAGCTATTTGTCTGAGATTGGTACAGCTCTACCTGTCTTTTACAAAACAGAATTCATACCTAGTCACAGATCTCTTACTCTAAATGCTTACCCATACCTGTTATCTAAGCATCCGTTACATTGTTCAGCTCTGCAATTCTAACACCATATTTCCATTAATGATTCATTCAGTATTGAGCTACACATATGCAGAACCAGTTCAGCACATTGTCAATCCATTGCATCCTTGTGGACATATGCCTCAAATTCCATGTCCAACAAATCAAGGTAACTAAGCAGGTAAATAATAATAACACAGAGACTTCAGATGGATTAAATGGCCACAGCCATGTGTTTATTGCCAATCATTGTCAATGACTTTCTCTAAAACCAATTATTATGAGATGTGCGCAAGGCAGGAATATCAGGGAGGCCATTTATTTCTTTCATAGCATTCCACTACGCCTACAGGACAACAGACAGCACTGTCGATATCCGGCCCTTTTTATGTATCATACCCATTTCATAACAACTTTTTCACAGTTCATCACAATTCTTCTGGGCTTTACAATCTGCCAAGGGGGGCCATTGCCGGGCTGATAAGTCCCCTGGCAACAATCCCTTGGGGCTGTCTGGCCTGTGGAAGGTCCAGCTGAAAAGTCCTGTGACCTCCCCCCCCCACTTGCCTTGGCCTCCCTTACCTTTCCTGCCTTCTGCTTTCATGACTGCGACAGACTAGCCTGACCTATCTATCTTACCCGAGGAGAAGGAAAACCTGAAAACCCATTGGGAAAAACAGGAAATTCCTTCTCTAATGCGATCACCTTAACGGTCACCGGGTTCCCTGAATACCTTGTCTGACCCTGAAACTGACTGTCAACAACCCCTGCTTTTACGAGGGGTGGGTTGGGGGACAAGCTGTCCAGGTAGGGATCAAGAAGACTGATTTGGTTTGTTCCCAGCCTTTTCAATCCTTCCTAGCCAGCCCATCCCACCTTACCCTCCTACCTATCCTGGCCCTACCTGCCCCCCTCCCCACTGAAACATGAGTCCGAGCTGACCTGCCTCAGACAAATTGCAGATTGCTGCGATTTGGCTTGCAATCTGTTGTTGTCTGAGATTGGTACAGCTCTACCTGTCTTTTACAAAACAGAATTCATACCTAGTCACAGATCTCTTACTCTAAATGCATACCCATACCTGTTATCTAAGCATCCGTTACATTGTTCAGCTCTGCAATTCTAACACCATATTTCCATTAATGATTCATTCAGTATTGAGCTACACATATGCAGAACCAGTTCAGCACATTGTCAATCCATTGCATCCTTGTGGACATATGCCTCAAATTCCATGTCCAACAAATCAAGGTAACTAAGCAGGTAAATAATAATAACACAGAGACTTCAGATGGATTAAATGGCCGCAGCCATGTGTTTATTGCCAATCATTGTCAATGACTTTCTCTAATAAACCAATTATTATGAGATGTGCAAGGCAGGAATATCAGGGAGGCCATTTATTTCTTTCATAGCATTCCACTCGCCTACAGGACAACAGACAGCACTGTCGATATCCGCCCTTTTATGTATCATACCCATTTCATAACAACTTTTTTACAGTTCATCACAATTCTTCTGGGCCGCCTTACAATCTGCCAAGGGGCGACATTGCCGGGCTCATAAGTCCCCTGGCAACAATCCCTTGGGCTGTCTGGCCTGTGGAAGGTCCAGCTGAAAAGTCCTGTGACCTCCCCCACTTGCCTTGGCCTCCTTACCTTTCCTGCCTTCCGCCACAGAAGGGAGGAATGTTCCTCCCTTCCGCCAGCACATCTCAACCTACTCTAGGTGAATGCCCTTCAGAGCTAAAACTGCCTGTAATTCCTTGTAAAATACCTGTGAACCTTTTTCCGATAAATGAACCCCATCTTTCTCATACCTATCTGGCCACCAGACCCGAATGCCAGGGTGGGGAATGTACAAGCCCTTAATGGCCTTTAAAATCTTATCCATAGAATTATTAATTCTCCGTCTCATTCTTTCCACAGCTTTTATGGACCTAAACCCTTTCCATCTTTTTCTCTGTACCACTTCTGACCAACAAATAATGGCGTGTGGCCAGCATTCATGTATGTAATTAATTTCCCGTACCATAGAACTAATTAAATCTTGTATTGGTTGCTGACCAATATCATTGCCCCCTAGGTGTAAGACGATGGCTGCAGGAGGTTTACCACTTCGCTGCTTGTTGCATTACTGTGCTAAGCTGGTGCCACCGCATTCCTGACACCCCATACCAAACTGTTTTGCCTGGAGCTTGTTCTCTTTGAAAGGGTAAGCCTGGCCTGTTCTGCACCCAGAGGTGAAGTCTCCGAACAAAGGAATGGCCAACTATCCAGATGTATTTCTGTTCTGCGGATTTGTCTGCTGAAATGCAATGAACAAGAATTAGAGTTGTTTACACCTTACATAACTTTTATAAGCTTTGGATTTCCATCTACCCATCCTCATAATGTCTGCCTGTGACATCCCCATTTCATGTGCATAGGAGGCTGCACCTATCCGAAAAGAATGCAATGTATACCTGCTTGTGTCCAAGCCTATCAACTTAACTGCCTGCTTTAAGACTGCTCTCACCTGATAATGTGTAAGTGGTTCACCTTGCTGATGGCAGAAAAATGGTCCACCTAATAAACCCCTATAACCCTGGTACTCCAATAACACTTTAGTCACATTCCATTCTAATCCTCCGGAGTAACTACTCTTACCCATTGACCTTTGCCTTCCTGATCAGTTTTAGATTTCGCCACATAAATCCAGGTGTCATCACCCAGCACGTGTACATGTTCTAAAGGCAGTACTGTCCCTTGGCTTTTCTTGTTCGGTTGGACAATTTCCACCATCTAAATGCCACAAAAAGCCAGCAGAAAGGCAGCCTTAAATAATGATACCTCATAAGTAGAGAAACAAACCTCTGAAACCGCAATCCATAACTTGCTTAATACAGCTGGACCTATAGGGTATCTCTTATCCAGCCTCTTGGGTGTTTGTCTCCCCCAACCTTTAAACATCGCACGCACTTGGAAAGTGTTAGCTAGATCTTCCAAACCCAAGGCCTGATGGAACCAATTCAAGGCTGACAATGTGCTTCTGGCTCTGCCCAGGCTCCAACCTTTTTCTTTCATCACCATGATATAAGACCTGATTTGGTGAGGTGGAAAAGGCCAAATGGATTCCCAGCCTCTGGTTATTCTAGTTTGCAAGAACTGTTGTATACATTTATTGTACCTTACCCTTGTTCTTCTACTGAGAGAATTACACATTAGCAACCATTGTCGTCTGTCCATAAGGCCCATAATTGAACTGGCACTGGTGTCGGAGAAGGAGTCACCATTGGGGCCAGCGACCGAAACGGGCCACTGCAACAGAAAGGGCATCTGCCAATGAGTTATCGATGCCAGGAATGTGTTGTGCCTTAACTGTCACATTAAATGTCAAACACTTAAATGTAAAATATCTCATCATCCTACCTAATACCCCTTTTCCCCCAGCTGATTATTGACTATATGCACTACACTATTGTTGTCAGAACGCAGCCAGACTACTCTGTTTTTCATTTGTGCTCCCCAAATTTCCAATGCCACCACTACTGGGAAAAATTCCATATCTGCGATTGAAATATCTACCCTGTTTTTCAATTGAGACGGCCAAGCCATGCTGAACCAGTGATCTTGAAAATAACCCCAAAGTTAATTCCCCGCTGCATCTGTAAACAACTGAGCGGGAGGTAGCTGGTCTCTCTCCTGCCAAATTGCTATCCCATTGTAGTCTGATAAGAAACTCCACCACACACCTAGATCCTCCTTCATACCTTGTGTGATCCTAATCCGATGGTGTGGCTTTGTGCACCCTGACCCTTAGCAGCTAAGCACCTCATAAATGAGTCCTACAGGAATCACTTTGCATGCAAAATTCATTAACCCTACTAATTCTTGTAACTGTTTAAGGGTTATCTTATTCTGTGTTAGCACTTGACTTAAGAGTAGTCGTAATTTCTGCACCTTGTCAATAGGAAGTCTGCACTGTCCATTGAAGCTATCAATCTCTATACCCAGGAAAGTCAATCTGTTCGTCGGGCCCTCTGTTTTATCCCTTGCTAGCGGCACCCCTAACTCCCTGCATACTTGTTGAAATGTATCCAACGCTTGTTGACATTCCCTGTGTCCTCCTTCCCAATGAATAGAAAGTCATCTAAATAATGAACAACTCTGTCTTCCCCTACCCGCTGAGCCACCAACCAGTGTAAGAAGGAACTGAATTTCTCAAAAGTAGCACATGCTATTGAACAACCCATAGGCATGCATTTATCCATGAAATACTGGCCTTCAAATGCCAAACCTAACCACCCTTGGTCTTGAGATGCAATGGGTAAAAGTCTGAAAGCAGACTCTATGTCAGCTTTTGCCATAAGGGCCCCTCTTCCCTTCTCCATGACTTTCTTAACAGCTTCATCAAAGACGCATAATGCACTGCAGTCCCTACCCCATTTATGTAATCATTTACCGAATCTCCTTGTGGATAGGATAAGTGGTGAATAAGCCAGAATTCACCAGGTTTATCTTTGGGTACTATGCCGATAGGAGAAACCTTAAATGCTCTTCTTGGTGGGCAGGGTAATGGGCCTGCCAGTCTGCCCGCTTCCAATTCTTTATTTATCTTTGCTCTAACTATGTCCGGATGCTCTTCTGCTGACTTCAGGTTCTTGACCCTAACCCCTTGCTTCCTACCTTTTGATGGTATCTTGAAGCCCTTGGTGAATCCCTCTTGTAGCAATGCTGCTGCTTCTCTATCTGGATACGCTTTGAGCCATTCCCTTAAAATATCCCCTTTACCGGCGTTGGGAGATGGAGCTGCATCACTTTTAAAGGTGGCGGGTGAGTAAAAACTTTTGTTCTGGGGTTTGAGAGACGAAAACAAGCCTTGGCTGGGTGGTTTACCTTACCACAAGCCATGCATTGATGCTTAAATCTACACTGAAGTTGATTCCACACTGACCGGTTGTACTGATAACACTTCCCAGCACTCCCGTCTGTTCTGTCCCATTGGTTGTCTGTTGTTAACCGAACCTATAAGTGTTATACCCATTCTGATTAACTGGAAAACCACAATCTGTTGTTGCTGCATCTCCGCTTGTATCTAGCCAGCACAAAAGCCCCAAATCCAACCATGCCCAAGACCTCTCTGGGTATGACTGCCTCATCCTTCTGTAGTCCTCATCATACCTCAACCATCTGTTGCCCCCTTGAGCAAAGCGCATCGTGGTTACCCTATTAAAATGCGTCCACATGTCTTTTGCTTTAGCAGAACATCTATCACCTAAAATTTGAGCATAAATGGAGTAACCAATCGCCCAGTTTTCCCATGTTCTTCTTACTTGTAACCTCCTTTTTGGCTACTGAATATTCAAACCCTGCCATCCTTATCCCTTTCCTTTTCTTCATCCTCCCTGTTCAGCAATGAAAATATATCTATGTATTCCCCACTTGCAATCTGTTGTTTCACTTTTTCACTTAAATGAAAACCTAGTGGTAATTCTAACGTAACTGCACCACTGTACTTAACCAGTTCTGAGTCTCGCTTCCCCCCTTCCAGCACAGTCTGACCCTTGTTTCCTTGATGCATTACTGTATCACCATCCTGTTTACCTTTGAGCTGAGCTAATAAAGCTCCCATCTGGTCTAAAAGTGCATTGTTAGTTTGGGTACACCCAACTCCAGCCATGGAGCCCCTACTGTTGTGGCTGACTCAGAGTCCTCCGCTGTCTGCTTGTTGTCAATCCCAACCATGTCCCTCAAAGTATCGTGACTCTGTGAAATGATTTGATTAACCTTGCAGTGTTCTCCAGGCAAAGATTCATAGTACCTTAATTCCTCATCTAATATACCTTGGCTTTGTAACCACTGCAAACACTTCTGATCCATAATAGGCATATTCTTACCTTCCCTCTTGCGCTTTTTGCAGTGTTTCTTCTTATCCTTATGCTTCTGAGAATTTCCGTATTCCTGTCCTGTCCGTCATCTTTCCCATTACTTCTGACTAACCCTTGGGATCCTGAGCTGGGTCCTGTTTGAGGGTCCGGGGCAGGTCACCCGCAGGTTGAACATTAACTGCTTGAGGCACCTGCCCTGACCCTACTGTCTGGTGAAACAGATCCTCCCACCATGATCTCCTTTTATGCTCAACAAGGTCTGCATTTGTGTTTGCATTTGAGGATCCATCTAGTCAGTGAAAACACAAGACATACCCGTTAGATAATTAGGTTTTTTTTTTAATAGTTATACAAAGTAGTAAAGTGCTTTAACTAAGTTTGTGTTTCACTAACCCGACTGATTCTACTAAATCTCCTTCTTTTCAGTCTTCCTTAATGAATTTAACACCAGTAGAGAGTAACCTGATCTAACCAGCCCCTCCATGCTTACGCTACCACAGTTTAGAATTGAGTTCTATTCAGGGAAATTAATAATTACCACAATTACAAGCATGGGCTCTTGTGTACTGATGTTTCCTGTACCTCAGGCCCAAGCTCACAGGCCTAGCCATGTTGCTTCAGCAGGCTTTAGCTCACAGGCCTTGCCATGCGGTTTCCTGCAGACCTCACTGACAGGCCTTGCCATGTGGCTCCATGCAGGCCGCTGTTAACAGGCCTTGCCATGCGGCTTCTTGCTGGTCTCAGCTCACAGGCCCAGCCATGTGGCTTCCTGCAGGCCTCAGCTCACAGGCCCAGCCATGTGGCTTCCTGCAGGCCTCAGCTCACAGGCCCAGCCATGTGGCTTCCTGCAGGCCTCAGCCCACAGGCCCAGCCATGTGGCTTCCTGCAGGCCTCAGCTCACTAGGCCTCTCAGCTCTTGAGCCTAGCCATGTGGTTTCCTGCAGGCCTCAATTCACAAGCCCATCCATGTGGCTGGCTGCAGGCCTCAACTCCCTGGACCAGCCATGCGGTCTCCGTAGGCCTTAGCTGCCTTGCACTTTGACTAACACAATAAAATCTGATTAAAAAACCTATAAAAACATTCCTGATACTCTACTGAGGATTTATGTAATATGTTATTGTGCAATCTTAATTACTAGCCTGTTTGCCATCTGGTAAAAACTGCTTTCAAGCCACTTATTTGCCTCCAAGTATAGTAAACACCTAGGATTCAAACAGCAACTGTTCTTACCCTGGAGAATCCTTTTAATCCTGCAATTAACTAACAACAAGGAAGACTTTACATTGTTCTAAAACCACCCACTGTTTTCAACTCTCATTAGAATTACACAGACAACTTTAACTATTAGCATGTTTGAATGATAATGGAATTAAGAATAGAAATACTAACATTCCACTCTGTTGCTACAGCCAAACTTAATACTAAAATTGCCCCAGCATCTCTTTCCAAAACAGCTTCAAACCCCCCCAGCAACTGATCCTACCACAGATAACTTCCTTTAAGGTTGTAATTAAATCAACAAACAAAATGAGGGCCTTACCTTGTACCAAGATAAACCACTTATTTCAAACAATCCACTGATCAGTTGCTACAAGCTGTCCAGGTAGGGATCAAGAAGACTGATTTGGTTTGTTCCCAGCCTTTTCAATCCTTCCTCTAGCCAGCCCATCCCACCTTACCCTCCTACCTATCCTGGCCCTACCTGCCCCCTCCCCCCACTGAAACCTGAGTCCGAGCTGACCTGCCTCAGACAAATTGCAGATTGCTGCGATTTGGCTTGCAATCTGTTGTTCTCTAACAACCTCCACTATCCTGTTAAGCTCCAAACCCCTGTGTATTTCTCTGCTTCTACCTACCTTAGATGCATTGTGTCCCAGTGTCCATCCCCTGTGCCTCCTTACCTTGTGCACTGCTCTCTGCTTCACTGATTGTTTTCTGCTGCTGGCTTAGTCTTCTCTCTCCTCCTTGGCTGTCTGTCTCCATTTTCCCCCGCACCCCTCCCCCTTTTTTTCAAGTCACCTCTCTCTCTTACCTGCCTCATCCCTCCCCCCTCCTCTTACTCTCCCTCTGTCAGACTCCTCCCTGTCCTTATTCCTTGTCTCACCCCATTCTTATTACCTACTTCCCGCCTCTAAATCTATAGAGCTAAGCCAGTTCTCGTGGCGCCATTTTTAAAACTCAACCTGCCCCTTCCTGTCCTGTCCCTGCCATAGGCTGCTGGTGTCTGCTCGCGGGTGAGTGCATTTGTTAAGTTACAACTACTTTATGTTACACGTGCTTCTGGTATTTCCAGGTCAGTTGCAGCTATATTTTGTATGCTCTGTAGCTTGTATTTTATGAGTGCTCCTAGAAACGGTATTTTCAGGTCAGTTGCAGCTATATTTGTATGCTCTGTTGCTTGTATTTTATGAGCGCTCCTAGAAATGGTATTTTAAGGTCAGCTGCAGCTATATTTGTATGCTCTGTAGCTTGTATTTTATGAGCGCTCCTAGAAACGGTGTCCAAGTCATTACATCTTATTTTTGGCTTCTCCGCTGTTAGCCCCAGCTAACCATTTCAACTTCTGTTGATATCTGTAGTCCAAGCACTTTGTATCTGGTTCCCTGTGAGCGTTAATAGTCTCCACTACCGTAGCGGCTTTATGCTTAATTTCTGTAGACTTACAGGCATACAGTGAGTCCTGCAACATTTGTGGCTTCCCATTCAGTCTGCTTGGAGTTGACTGTGTGAAATTGACCCTCAATTGGTTACTGCCATATTTAAATGTACTCGGTAGGTCCACCATTATCTGTAGCTGCTTCCCTTCTGTTCTAACTGAAGGCAGACATACTAGTACATTATTAAAAAAAACTTTTATAATATTTAAACAAATAGTTGGCTGTATGCAGTAAAGCCATTGTATTGCAAGCGAACGTGTTCTGAACAAGGGCCACAGATCTAATTGAAGGCAGCTGTACTAGTTAATTATTTTTAAAAATAACTTGTATAATGTTAGAAAAATAGTTGGCTGTATGCAGTAACGCCATTGTATTGCTAGTGAATGTGTTCTGAATACGGGCCACAGATTTATTATGTATTTTTCTATTATTCCCTGTTGCAATTAGTAGTGCTGCAACTGCTTGACCTTGTAACGTGTTGTCTGTTACTGATGCTTACAGTGTGTAGCTGCAACCCTATTTTATGACTACAGTGTAACAAATGAAAGGGTTGTAACCTGTAGTTGCTTGTTTTTGAGTGATTGCGTTCTGTATGTAGCTGCCGCCCTACTGTATGTCTATAGATGTAACTGCAGTAAATTTTGGCAGAGTTGAATGTGTTCAACCAGCTTTAGCTCATTTCTGAGTATTTACCTTCTTACTGGAATCTTGATTGCAGCCCAACCCTGGGTTGTGAATGATGAATGGCTGTTTTAATTGACTGTTTTAATGTGGATTCATACTGCTCTGTACCTCTCTACCTGGGTTGAAAATGCTGAATTGCTGTTTTTATTGAATGTTTTAGTGTGAATATACTCTGCTTTGTACCTTTTTCCGTATACCTAATTCCCCTTTACTCTCAGGTTCCTGCTTACGCACACCCCTCTCTCCACTCCCCCCCCCCCAGTCTACTTATTACTATTCAATCTAAACTTTCTAAATTATTTCCCATGTTACTGACTGATTTGTTACACTCTTGTCTATAACTACTTATTGTTCCTTCTACAACTCGCAATAGCTACGTCTCAACCCCCAGGCGTCTCACTCTGTTCTACATAGTACCCTGGCATCCTGTCCTGAAAGATCCACCTAAGAATCTTGAAAGAACTACCAAGGGGACCCAGTAGTGCCTCCTGCAACTATTCTGCCACCCCTCAAGAGCTACAACTATCTTGTATGTACCCTATTTGTGTAGAATATTTTAATCCGTTATGGTTGTTAATTTGACTCAGCGTGCGCCTGCTAGCAGCCTACCGTCTTCCTCCAAGTTCTCTAGGCTCCATCCCACTCCCCCCGAGTGCTTGTGTCTTCACCTCAGAACTACTCAGTTTGACCACCAGATGGCAGCTTTTACTCACTACCAAGTTCTCCTCTCTCCTAGTTAGTACAGCTATTTCTCTAACAACCTCCACTATCCTGTTAAGCTCCAAACCCCTGTGTCTTTCTCTGCTTTTCTCTACCTTAGATGCATTGTGACCCAGTTCCCATCCCCTGTGCCTCCTTACCTTGTGCACTGCTCTCTGCTTCACTGATTGTTTTCTACTGCTGGCTCAGTCCTCTTTGCTCTACCAGCTCCGTTCGCCTGTGGGCTCACTCCACTCCAATACCCTGTCCCCAACTCCCAGCCATCCCCACTACTCCTACATTTATTCTAATCACTATTCTCTGCCCCTTCTCTCTCATTCAATCCAATCTCTTCTCCACATCATCCACTCCCCCACCCATCCTCCACTAATTAACTACCCCCTCCCCAGCCTAATTCATAAGGCCCTATACTCACATCTATACCCCTCCCTCTCTCACACACCCCCTGATATCCTACTACCTCCTCATACCTACATCACACCGATTAACCATGCCTTCCCCACTTTCACTAACCCTTTTCATCCACCCTATCAGCTTACTTCTTCTAATTCCTCTATTCCATACAACCTCTTATACCTCTTGCAAACTCCCCCCTTTCCTATCCCCCACCCCCACTCCCAACTCCCATCCACACCCTATCACATCTCACTTTCACACCATATCCTCCGCTCTAATTCAACCACACCCACTTCACTAGTGCAAACCAAAGATTATACCCTCCTCAATGAAACACAACATACCTAAAGCAATATTGCTTTCCCCACAAAACTCAAGGAGCAAACCCAAGCTCCTGCTCAAATTCTCCTTTGCCAGCCTCTGCTTAGCAGGAGACATATACCCCAACCCCGGATCTAAGACTAGCACCAACCTCACTCCCCCAATCACAACCAATATTACCAACCATAAATATCTCAATCTGCTTACCATTAACTCCCAGAGTTTCAAAAACAAAATATCCCACTTCCAGTCTTGGCTATACTATACTCTACCAGACATAGTAGCAGTCTCTGAGACATGGCTAAAACCCGACATTACTGACTCTGAAATTCTACCCCCAAGTTTCAAGCACTCGGATATGACTGCCAAAATAAGAAAGGAGGAGGAGTAGCCTTAATTTACTCTAGTTTACTCTCTGTCACTCCCTAGCAAAACCCCATTCCTCAGTTCAATGACGCTGAACTAGTCATAGGAATACTCAAAATGAATGACCATAAAAGCATTTGTATTACGGCCCTCTACACCCCCCCTGGAAACAACACCAGTGCACTTGAAGATATACTTCTATGGGCCACAACTATTACACTTGAGACATACATATTAGGGGATGTGAACATTGACTGGAACAAAATTAATTCCAATAATCTCTCCATATCTATCATTCTATTTAGTTTCACACAACTTACAAATTGTATTACCAGAACCAACAAAAACATATTAGGGGATGTGAACATTGACTGGAACAAAATTAATTCCAATAATCTCTCCATATCTATCATTCTATTTAGTTTCACACAACTTACAAATTGTATTACCAGAACCAACAAAACAATCTCCCAGGCTCCATTCTTGAATGAATGCTAGTCTTCCACCCAAATAAAATCTCACACTTAGGCATCCTTACAGACTCCATGAGTGACCACTTGCCAGCCTTCATCCATAGTGCAACCCCCCCCCCCCCCACCTCTCACCTACACCAATACATCCAGACTCGAAACCTCACAAACTTTAACCCTACAACTTTTTCCAATTCCCTCAAACTAACAAACTGGGACAGTCTAAAAACTCTTCCTCTAGATAATGTTGTATACTTCTTTAACTCAACCTTTTTAAATATCCTGAACTCCCAAGCCCCCACAAAGAACAAAATGTATAAAACCCAACTCCGCCCTGTGGCTAACTAAAGATACTAAAACACTTATGCAACAAAGAGACAAGACCTGGAAACTTTACCACTACAATAAACACCCTGAAACCCTTCTTAAATATAAGCAACTCCGCAACCTAGCCAGAAAAACACATTAGAAAAGAAAGAAAATCCTACTATACTAAACTCCAGGCTAATCATTCCAAAAACCCTAAACATTTCTGGAACTCCATCAACTCTCTTCTGAACCCAGGTACCAAACGTAATCCTTGCCCTGATACCAGCAAAAACTGACCCAGAAATAGCCACTCTATTAAACTCCTCCTTTACCAACTCTATAGCAGAACTCACCAAGACCTTCCCAAATCACAACCCCTCCCCTCACCTCAAACCCTCTTTCCTAACCTCTACCCAACCTTCCATCCCTAGCAATCCTCCCATATTTCAACTCAAACATAAAAAAAAGTATCCTCTCACTATTCCTAAAACTTGCAGCTTATGGTATAGCGATCCCTATTAGCATTCTCATTAATAGAGCCATACAGGAATCTTACGTCCTCAAACTGTGGCATGCTGCCTTTATCCTACCCCTCCACAAAGGTGGCAAAAATAATAACATCTCAAACTTCTGACCTATAGCCATTCTCTCCCCAATCTCAAAATTTCTTGAAAAATGCATCCACCTCCAGCTCATGCCTTTCCTTATAAATAATCAACTGCTCAACCCTACACAACATGGTTTCTGTCCTGGCCATAGTACAATAACTGCTCTTTTTTCTTACCTAGACATAGTAAACCACGCCCGTGACTCTGGAGAAATTGTATCCACAGTCGTCCTTGATCTGTCCAAGGCGTTTGACACTGTCTCCCATTCCCACCTCCTGAACCACCCTTCTAACCTTAATCTCTATCTCAAAATACCCTAACCTGGTTCACTAGCTACCTATCTCACAGATCTCAGGCAGTGAAATGGCAAACTGGCACCTCAGCCTTCCTTCCCACCTCGACTGGGTTACCCCAAGTATCCATACTTGGTCCAATGCTCTTTAATATATTCATTAGTAATTTCCATGCAGCCATTCCAAACACTAAGATAGTACAGTACGCAGATGACTCAACCTTAGTCTGCTCCGCTTCTAACCTCCCAGAGCTCCAAACAAAAACTCAAATCCCCTTTCTCAACTACTGAGAACTGGATGTTTCAAAACCACCTCTCTCTAAATGCCAACAAATCTAAAATTCTTCTTTTCTCTCCCTCAAAATCCCTCCCCTCTTGACAAAAACTCTTTCAATATTATCAGCCATGCCAACTCCACCATAGAAGTTGTTCCCTCTGCTAAACTTCTTGGGGTTACCATTGATGAACACCTAAAATTCAATACTCATATTCAGCTAAATATTAAGAAAACGCATCAGAAACTTAGCATGCTGTACAGAAACTCCCACTCCTTCTACAAGACAAACACTTGCCACTACCTACTTACTACTGTCACTATTGTACAGTGCTCCCCTTCTAACTACCCTATCTTCCCCTCTCTCTCTTCCAAACTGGAAATCTGTAACAACAAAATCTCAAAATTCACCACTAAATCCAAATACTCCTCCCACCACTGTACATCTCTCCACCTGCTAAATTGGCTAGAACTTTCCAACTACCTCCAACTCACTACAGCCCACAAACTAATTTTTAAACCAACTAGATGACCCACTCTAACAAACATCTTACCATCATACACCCCTCACAGAACTCTAAGATCTGCCCACCATAATCTAATTTCTGTACACAAACCAAACTGCCCTGCTGGTCAACTTCTCTTATCCTTTTCCCTAGCAAAAAATGGAACTCTCTCCTTCCCATGCTAAGAATTTCTAAAAACTTTGAACACTTTAAAACCCAGCTCCATTCCCACCTCGCCCAAAATTGGAAATGCAGTTGCACTGAACCCACCTAGCCTGCTAATGACCCTACTACAAGTTAATCTACTCCATACTGATTACCTAAAACAGCAGCCCCACTCTGAATATAACATAATTTAACATCTATATCTTGAATGTATATAATTGTAAATAGTTTACTATCTGTCTTCTCTCTCCCCATCTGGGAATGTTTCTCTCTACTGCCAACTCATAAAGTTGATGCTATTTAACAAAGAACATCCAGACTTCGCATCCTAAACTGTAATGTATGCACCCCACTTTTTCTATTTCTTAACTGCCTCTCCCTATACATTAATATCCTGAATCTATACTTTTTAAATAATGCACTTTCCACCTTTATTCATCCCTTTTGATGGAAAATTGTATTTACAAATATCAGTTTTATAACTATGTTCAGATGATTTACAATTGTTATTTTATAACCTTGCACACATGATCTACTTCCTCTGTGCAACTTGTCTCTAATCAAGTATGTATGTTCCTCTATTTTTTGATTGTACTCTTAAGTTTTATTATTTAATATTACTTTTTGCTTATTGTTACTGTGTATTATGGAGCTTTTCTCCCTGGGCCTCTACTGAAAACGGGCTCCTTGAGCCCAGTAGACCTCCCCGGTCATCAAACTGGAAATAAATAATAAATAAATTACTTTTCTTGCTAATGTTAAGATACTCAATAAAAGGGTATTTTATTTTCATGACACAAGTGGGAATAGCTGTATTAAATAAAATAAGACATTTTTCATCAACATAAATGTATCAATAAAAACAGACTGTAAGAATTCATATTATCTGAATATGTTTTAAGTGGTATACAATCATAAAGCACATGCTGCTAGTCAGCTTTAATATTTAGTTTAAATCTCCAGCATCTTGTGTGTTTGTTAAACATCAATTCAACTTTATCTGGTGTGATAAAGGTTCTATGTAAGATCCTCCACTTTAGTAATGAAGTAGTTTGTTTTGAAGATTGGAGTATTAGTTTTTTTGTCATCTTCACTCGGGGAGCTATTAACAAGTTTGAAATAATCCCACTAGCTTTCTCTGTGACATACTGTTTATTCCTTAAGTACCTTATATATTTTAGATAGAAGTCCCTTTCCAATTATATTCTGTTGCATTAGAATGAGGAAATCTATGAATGTGGGGAAAGAATTTTTAGCTATTGGTTGCATTAGATTAATCTTATGTTCAACAAATTGTCTACAGTTTTGAATTTCTGACCACATATCTTTGCTTAATTCACACTTACTAATGATTGAGGTCAGCATTTTCTAACTTCCCATTGTCTAGTAATTGATACCAGTATAACATGTTTTTCTTTAAATATAGTCATTGTTGTTAAATTAAATATATTAATACTATTTTGAGTATAGGCAGTTGGAAATACAAAGAAAATCCATGCTTTATGTTCAGGGTTCCTGAAAATCAAATTTTAAAGGAGGTTATTATCATATTAATAAAATAAGAGTTAACAGTTTTGTTTTTGTTTTCTAGAAAAGAAGTTATGTACTCACCATAACATTCCATGTGAGTTGTTCATCTCGCCTTCATTCCCACTGATGGGTGCGGAGCCGATCCTCAGCTCCGACTCGGCCAAATGCAAAAGCTCAAGGTCTTCAACCAGCTCGTGTCCTACTCCCTTGTCCCATGATGCACTAGTGCTTCCCTCAGATCTTGTTTGCTGCCAACTAAGCTGACTAGATAAGTTCCCCCCAAAAAATTAATATCCAAGGATACACTAGATAAGGACTAAAGACAACCCAGACTTTCAACTTCTCGGTCCACAAGTCACTGGTAAGGGGTTGGAGGGTGGGATGTAAGAAAGAAGGCGAGATGAATAACTCACATGGAGCATTATGGTGAGCACAAAACTTCTTTATGTGAAGTTCTATCTCACCTTTATTCTCACTAATGGGTTAGTGTCCTAAGCACCATCTTTCTCGGGTATTCCTCAGGACAGTGGAACCAAAGGATGCCCTGTCCAATTTGTAATGCTTGATAAAGGTATGAGGTCTAGACCATGTGACTGCTGCACAAATGGAATCTATTGGTAGTTTGGCCAGAAAGGCTGAAGATGTGGAAACAGCTCTAGTTGAATGGGCCTTTATTTTTTTATGTAATGGTGAATGGACAGAATTGCATGTAAAAGAGATGCAATATGATAACCATTTTAACAAGGTGGTTTTTACCACTGGAGCACCTTTCTTTGAATCTAAAAATGAAACAAAGAGCTGTTCTGATTTTCTAAAGTTCATAGTCATGTGTAAATAGAATCAAAGCTGCCTGTGGATGTCAAGCTTGTGCAGTGTATGTTCCATCTTATTAGTGTAATTAGGGGAAAAAACAGGTAATTCTATAGTCTGATAAAGATTTGTCTCTGAACAAGCCTTAGATAAAAAAGATGATTTGTCTTAAGTAAAACTTTGTCATTATGAAATATTAAATATGGAGGTTTAATGGACAAGTTGTGTAACTTTGAAACCCTCCAAGCTGAAGTAATAGCTACTAGAAAAATGGTCTTCCATGATAAATATTTCAGGTCACAAGATGAGGCTGGTTCAAAAGGGAGCAAAAATGATGCAAGAAAGAACAAAATTTAGATTCCATGGTGTAACTGGGGAGGTTTAGTAATAGGGGGTTTCAAGTGAGCGGTGCCCTTAAGAAAATCTTTGGAGAGTCTATGGGACATGATATTAGACCCCTGATCACCAAGGTGAAAATTAGAGATTGCCACTAACAGAACCCTAATGGTTGCAGCAGCTGCTCCTTCACTGAAAAGTTTGGTCAAAAACTCTTAAGGTATAACCTTCCTGGTAGATGACTTATGGGAGGATATTATAATGTGCTGAGCTGCAGCTGAGAGATTTTGAAACCTGGCTATTCTTGGAACTGGAGCAGCCAAGCTGTCAATTTGAGGGTGTGAAGTGTGGGATGAAGAGCCCCTGATGAATGAGTCAGAAGATCTGGAACGGAGTCCAAGATCCAAGGTTCTTCCAATAGATGATGCTGAAGAAAGGGGAACCGAATCTGACAAGGCCAGTAAGGGGCTATTAGAATAATGGTTCTTCCCAGAGTCTTTGCTTTCTGTAAAACTTTGGGTATCAGTAGAAAAGGTGGAAAGGCATAAAGGAGACCTGGGGGCCAACTGTGTACAAGCGCGTCCCTTGGGGAATCTCCCGTAGGGGGGGATTAAGGCAAAATAGCTGCTGCATTTCATGTTCATTGGGGTTGCAAAGAGGCCACAGGAAGGCTGTCCCCATCTGCGGAATATCCTTTCCACTACTTCTTGTTTCAGAGGACATTCGTGAGACAATAGAATTGCTCTGCTCAATTTGTGGACTTCCCTGGGATGTACATTGCTTTCAGAAAGTGTTTGGTGGCAGTTGCCCATTGCCATACTCTCAGGGCCTCTCGACATAGGGGGTAAGATCTGGTTCCTCCTTGTTTATGTACCAGACCACTGACATGTTGTCTGTCTGAACTGCAATAGTCCCTAGAAGAAGGGAGTCCTGAAAGGACTGCAACACTAGAAGTACCGCTCTCATCTCTAGGACATTGATATGCAGGTTAGCCTCATGTTGTTTCCATGTGCCTTGGGCTGTTCTTCCCTGATAATCCCCCCCACCCTATCAGGGAGGCGTCCATGGTCACAGTGGCAATGGGAGAGGGTAGAACAACCTATTGTTACCTGTTGAGATGTCAGCCACCAGCGAAGGTTGTTCTTGCATGAGTTTGTTATCACAATTTGATGAGACACTGGAAGTTCTTGAAAGGACCATTGTGTGAACGGAAGCCATTGCATTATACGCATATGCATTTGACCTAAGGAAATCACAATGAGTGCTGCTGCCATTGTCCCCAGTAATTTGAGCACCACTGAAGCTGGGGCTTTTTTATTTTTGGTAAAAGATTCAGGACCTGTTTTCATAGAACACAAACCCTTTCTGGTGGAATTTTTATGGTCATGGAAATGGTATCCATCTCTGCTCCTATTAAAAACAATATGTTTGGATGGTGATAAGGCAGATTTTTTTGAGTTTATGGTAATCCCCAAGTGACTGCAGAGGTTTAACATTGTGTCCCATGTTTGTATGAGTTGATGCCTGGTGGTGGCAGTGAGGAACTAGTCGTCTAGGTATGGAAACACCTGGAATCCTAAATGTCTCAGGTGAGCCATGACTACTGCCATGCATTTGGTGAACACTCTGGGGGCTGTAGTGAGACCAAAGGGCAGAGCTTGAAACTGGTAGTGACTTGCTCCCAGCCGAAAGCGCAGATGATCTCTGGATGGCCTGGCCATTTTGATATGGTAGTATGTTTCCTGGAGATTTATCGAGCACATCCAGTTGTCTTTCCCGAGAAAGAGAAGTATTGACTGTAGTGTGACCATCTGAAATGTTGTCTTTTTGACAGATTTATTTAAACTGCTGAGATCCAAAATGGGTCTCTGTCTCATTTTCTTTGGAACTGAAAAGAACCTTGAGTAAGTTCCGGATACTATCTGGTCTGCCAGGATTGGTTGGATGACTCTTTCTTTCTAGCAACCTTTGAATCACTATGGTTGCTTGTTCCCTGTGACTGGGAGGAACGTCCAGGATTTTTCTTACAAGAGATGGTGGGGTGGCAAAGGGAATGGAGTATCCTAAGGATATGATGCTTTGTACCCAGTGATCTTTTATTTTTTTGCCAGGTGTCTGGGTACAAAGATAAGCGTCCCCCAACTGCCTCCAGCGATGGACAGGTGGGCCTCCTTTCAGGAGCGCTGATAGGGCTTTCCAAAGAACTCTGTTGCCCTGATTCTGTGGACCCCTCTGCCATGCGGACAGCATCTTCCATTATTACCTCCTTCTCTGCTTCTAGAGGGGGGGGTCATCATGATTGCCCTGGAAAGCTCCTTGGGTTTTATGGAACCACATCTTCCCTCCCTTCTGACCTTTGGGGTAAGGTCTGGTAGGGGTGGAAAAATGGACTCCAGCAGAGTCTTTTCATCCTGCTCACTCCTGGTAAGCGTTTCCTTCACTTTGGGTCCAAAAAGGGATGAGCTATCGAAAGGGGTGTTCACAAAGGATGACTTAAAGGGCTCCACAAAGGAACATAAGTGCATCCAGGAATGTGTCCTAAGAGCAATTCCTGTACCCACTGCCCTGCTCATTCCATCAGCTGCATACGAAGTCAGATGCATAGAAGAGTTTACAAGGGAATTTAGGGCAGCAAGCTTGGAAGTTACTTCATCTGAAACTCCTGCAGCTACTGCACCCTGTAGAGTATCTCACAGCTCTTTAAGGAGATCTATGTGCAGTCTAGTAAAATGCATGAGATAGTTCAGGGATTGAAGAGCAAAGGCCACTGAACTAAACATGTGCTTACTATAACTGTCCATGATCCTAGAATCCCGGTTAGGAGGATGAACAGATGTAGAGGTCTCTGACAACTCCTCCTTGATGGCTGTCACCACCACCATAGCATCAACGGGTACTCCTTTGGTTAGGAAAGTCTTGTCCTGGGGGCAAGTCATAAATTTGTTAGGTCTCCGAGGGACAGGTTCCATGGTATCTGGGGACTCCCACACCTTTCAAGAGATGAGCTCCATCAGCTCATCAAAAAGGCAGAGACACCCAAGAGGTGCAGAGTTGAGACCTGAAAGCCTTCAGGAGAACTGACTCCTGATCAGTAGGGTTAATGGGCTTCCAGCCACCCCTCTGTTTTAGAATTTCCAAGATATCTCCAAAAGAGATATCGTCAGAGGGGGACCGTGGGAACACTTCTGACTCATCTAACTCAGTATCTGACATGATGGATTCCTGTGGGGAGTCCAGATGCTTTCTCTTGGGAGCTTCTGGTGAGGTCTTGGAAGAGCAGGGCTCACCCAGTGGGGTGACCTGAGGCTATGGGTCTCTATGCTTTTGAGGGACCAGTGAAGCACAGGTAGACACAGGCACTTTGGGGGAGGAGGTTGCTGGTTTTGATGATGTGGGTGCCCGAGGAGAGAATACTCTCCTCATGGCATCAAAGGCCCAATGAGAGGAAACCCCCTGGATCTGAGGAAGCAGATGATCTCTCCGGCACTGAAGTGGTGGGATCTGAGCTCGAGGTAGGAGCTGAGCTCAGCCGCGAGGCCCCGAGAGGTAAAGTCAGAACCAAGAGGTCAGTTTGACTATCCTCCCTGGACCCGACTGGTGAGTGTCGGCTCCTAGACTCCAAGGTCGGCACCGAGGAAGTCAGAGTAGTCAGAACCGACAGGCCTGGAGCAGGTGTCGCCTCCGGCGGTTCCACAATCATTAGCTCCAAATACTCCGGCTCCGAAACCTTGAGTTAGATTGGAGGAGGAACAGAAGTAATGGACTGGGTCTCAGTCAGGCCTGAAGCCCCAAGGGTCGGCCCCGCCAAAATCTTTGCTAGTGTCGATGTCTGCAGAAGCCTCTGCACCACATGATCAACATCCTTATCAGAGTATTTTGAGGACCGAGGAGAAGCTATGGAAGAAGCCACTGATTGTAAAATAGGTGACAAGGGTAGGAGATACCAGCTCCAGAACCAGGGACCAGCTCCTACCAAACAAGCACAACTATCAGCTCTAAAACTTGTGGCCTCGAGGTAGATGGTCTGTCTGATTTGTTTTGGAATCGATGAGCTTTTCTTCGGCTCCGATCCAGAAGAAGTCTTCGAAGATTTTGAAAGCCTGTCTTGGGTATTGTCCTTATCTCATGAGTCCTGAAAGGAGGACTTAACCAGTCCTCTAGCAATCAGCTTACTTTTTCTTTTATGCAGAACCCTAGTACTAAACGAGTGGCATATGGAGCAATTTTCTTGGAGGTGAACCTCCCCCAAACAATATACGCAGTTAGAGTGCCCATCGGTGATGGACATCTTCTGTCCACACTTAGGGCATTTTTTGAAACCTGAAGAACTGGCCCCTTGATTAAAAAGCAATGGCAAGAATTCTAGGATCGTGTGAATTGGAGTAGAAAAGGGTACCACATTATTTTAAAGTGCCCAGTTTACAAATCTTTTCCATTTGCTAGCATAAACATTCCTTGTAGATGGTTTGAGTCATGATAATAGAAACCGATGGACAGGGGAAGACAGCATAGGTTTCCTGACTATTACTGGAAATGGAGAAACCAAGCAGTCAGTTTAAGATTTGGAAGGTCCGGATGAGTCATGTCTGTTGGGTGAGACAACAGGTCTGGAGTTAGATCCAGAAACCTGGGCTGATGGCTCAAATGAGGCCAAAGGAAGGGGGACCAAATTTGTTGAGGCTAAAAGGGTGCAATGGGAATGACCTTGATCTTCAACTTGGCAGGTCTCTGAAGGAATTTTGGTGTTAGAGGGATTGGGGGATATGTGTACAGTAACCCAGGGGCCAATCATGGAGAACAGCATCCCTCGGTGACTCCCCCTGTGGGGAGATGAGGGCAAAGTAGCTGCTGCATTTGTTGTTTAGGAGAGATGCAGACCGATTGCAGCAAGGCTGGCCCCACTTGCGGAAAATAATTTCTGCTATTTTCTGGTTGAGGGACCATTTATGAGGTAACAGAATGTACCTGCTCGGTATGTCTGCTAGCACATTCGACTTCCCCCACCCGAATGAGCATTGCTAAGAGAAAGCAGTTATAAGAGATTGCCCATTGCCACACCCTTAGTGCCTCTCCACATAGGGGATATCAGGTACCTCCTTGTTTGTTGATGTACCAAACCACTGACATATTATCTGTTTGTATTGCAATCATTCCTGATGGGAGAGCTTCCTGAAAGGCTTGCAATGCTAAAAGAACTGCTCTCGACTCCAGAAGATTTATATATAAATGTGCCTCTTAGGGGGATCACATGCCTTGGACTCTCTTTCCCAGGTAATGCCAACCCACCCCAGCTGAGAAGCATCCGTGGTCACTATGGCCTTGGGTTGAGAAGGGACAAATAAACAGCCCTGTAGCAGTTGTTCTGACTGGGTCCACCACATCAGATCTTTCTTGCATGAGTTTCTGATTCTTATTCCAGCAAATAAGGGTAGTTCAAGTATCGACCATTGAGATGCCAGCAGCCACTGAAGAATCCTCATGTGGAATCTGGCCAGTGGAACAAGCGTTATTGCTGCCACCATCGAACCTAGTGTCTGTAGGACTAGGTGAGCTGGGACTGTGGTACTGCAAAGTATCTTGTTGACTTGCTGTGATGCCCATGCCCTGGCCCAGCAATCAAGGAGCCTCATTCCTCACCACTAACACCAGGGAGGTCGTCTCCTAGAAGAGGAAAGGATATCTAATACACACAGTAAAGTACAATTTCCCTTAAGTGCACACAGAGATCACAGTCAGTCTGGGGCTGGTTGCTCGCCAGGTCCCCAATAAGACTCCCCACTGGCACAGCTATAGGGTCCAGATCTCAGCCTAGCTGACAAGCTAACCTCCAGTACCCTCTCTGTCCAACCAGTGCTTCGTGTCCCTGCCCAGGTAGCTGACACACACCGACACTTTGAGATAAGTATTTTAGACAATTTCACAGACACTCTTGGGAAAGGCTGACACAGATTCTCCAGCTGTGCCCCTTTACCCAGACTATATGGTAGTAATTACTGCCACCACCAGCTTAATATAATTATCAGCTACTAAAAGGCCCTTAAAAGGATATCCAATTATTACTGTGCAATATTATTATCCAATGGTAGTATGACTCAACAGTCAAGTCTTAATTTAGAGTGGCCTATTACAATGAACTCTATAAATATGCAATGTACTCTAGAGCCTACTTCTCTATACAAACCAGCCACAGGTAAAAGTTTTTAAATATTTAATAATAAATAATTAAAACACAAGACAAAACTACTACACCACAGAGATATCTAAAAGTTCAGAGATCACACAGAAAATTAAAACAATACAGTAGGACAGGTCTGATGTCAAAGAAAAACACAATCTAACTGTCTAATCTTTAGCTAATCTTAAGAGAAAACACAGTTCTTTAATCCTACTTACTTACATAAAGTATAAGCAGTGCTGGGTTAAATGTCCAAGATCAAAATGCTCACAGTTTCTCACTGAACAACAGTTTTTAAACACTAACCAACAGCTCTGCTGAGGCCCTCCCAAATTACATCATTTTGATTTTCTCAGGCCACAAACTGCATTATTTAGCAAGCTAACACCTGCTCAGGAAACTACAACAATACAAGGCATTTCACATATACACTCTAGCAGAAACCAGAGCAATAAAGCACCTTCCACATGTAAATTCTGGCCCTTAACTTTAACCTTAAAACAATGGGCATGAATCCTTTATCCAGGCACACTAGAGCCGACTTGCAAACATCAAAGAGATTCATAAGATCTTTTCAGTTTCAAAAGGCACATTTGAAATGCTTTGCTTGGTTTTCCTTACAGCAGATGGCAATGTTGCAGCAATCTTGAAGTTCACATTTTACAGTGTTTTCTTTCATTTAAAAACACAAGCCTGTATTTTACATTTATATATACAGTTGATAGAATTATGTATCAAATTCTATTTCACTAGGTTGACAGCCTTCGCCCATCTTCCTCCAATCTTCACACTTGCGAGCTTAAAGTTTAAACTCTGGAGAGAGGAAGGGAGGCTATTGTTGATTTTATGTTGAGTAGCACTCCTAAGAACTCTGTAGTTTGAGTTGATTGAAGATGTGATGTTTTTGAAATTTATGGTTATTCCTAACTGTGCACAAGTATGGATTACTTCTGTTGCTATAATGAGTCGATGCCTGGTTGGGGTGGAGATAAGCCAGTTGTCTAATAAAGAAAAACACAGAATCTGTCTAGTCTCAAGTGAGCTGCTACCACTGCCATGCATTTGGTGAACACTCTGGGGCTGTGATAAGACCAAAGGGCAGTGCTCTGAACTGGTAATAACTGGCTCCCACCAGCAAGCGTAAGAATTTCCTGGATTGTCTGTTCATTTTTATATGATAGTAAGAATTTTGGAGATCTACTGAGCACATCCAGTCGTCCTTTTCCAAAAACAGCAGAATGGACTGAACCATGACCATCTGCAACTATGTCTTCCGAACAAAGTTTTTCACATTGCTGAGATCCAGAATTGGCCTCCAGTCCCCTGTTTTCTTTGGCACTAAAAAGAATTTTGAATAAGTTCTGGATCCTTTCTGGTCTAGGGGGACTTCTTGGATGACTCTCTTGTTTATCAGCATTTGTATTTGAATGGCTGCTTGTTCCTTCTGACTGGATGGAACTACTGGGATTTTTCTGGAATTTAGAGGAAAAAGAGAAATTTAATTATATATCCTGTGGATATGATCATTTGCACCCAAATATCTTTGTTATTTCTAGCCAGGCTGTCCAGTGCAGGAACAAATGACCCTTGATCCCATCCAGAGGGGAACAATTGGGCCTCCTTTCAGAACCGCTGGAAGGGTTTGCCAAAGAAAGATTCTATGTACCCTTGATGATGTGGGCCTCCTCTGCCATGACACTGGCATCTACCATTTGAACTTCTCCCTCTGCCTCTGGGGGAAGACACTCCACGTGTATCCTGGAAAGATGCTTGTGATTTCTTGAACCACATCATTCTACTACCTCAATGATTCTTCAAAAAGGATCCTGGAGGGTGGAAATGTGAATGCTCATGGCTCACACCTGGGCAACGCATCTTTTACTTTGGGACCAAAAAGACAGGTGATGTCAAAAGCAGCATTGATGAACACAGACTTAAAAGGCTCCACAGAATCACACAAATGCATCCAAGCTTGTCTCCTAATGGCTACGCCTGAACCCACTGCCCTTAAGGCTCCTTCTGCTACATTAGAGATAAGCCTCATGGACAAGTTGGAAATCGATTTTTGGTCACCAGCTGAGAAGTGACAGAATCTTTCACTTCATCAGACACGGTTCCGGTGAGGGTACCTGAAAGTTCCTTAATTAGATCCCTCTGAAGTCTAGTAAAATGTGCCAAATAGTTCAGAGACCATAAGATAAAGGTCACTGAAGCATAGACATGCTTCCAGATCTGTCCATCACCTGTGACTTCTTGTCAGGGGAACAAACAAAGCTATATTCGTCAGCAAGTTCCTTTCTGGTGGCCACCACCATGACCATGGCATCAACAGGGGGACCTTTTGACCAAAACTGTTTAGTCTGTGGGGGGGGGGGGGGGTCATAATCTTAACCTGGCTTCCTGGGAATGTGCTAATTGGTGACAGGTTCCTTCCATGCCCACTGCGAGACGAACTCCAGGAGTTTGTCAGCGGGAGGAATCACCTAGGAAATAGATGGGCTGGTACCAAAAGGCTCCAGCAGCACAGATTTCTCTGAGGAGGGGTTCCTGGGCTTCCAGCCATCTCTCAGTTTCAGGATCTCAAGGATGTCTCCGAATGAGAAATCATCAGGAGGTGACCCCTCACCCTCATCAAACTCTGTCGCCTCCATGACTGATTCAGGGGAATCTATATGCTTCCTGTCACCTGTTCTCTTCTTAGGGACATCCTCAGTGAGATACTCCGGGGAGGTATCAGAACAGGAGGGAATACCATGGTGGGAAGCCTGGTGCTTTGGTATAAGCTGCTCCTGTAAAGAAGATAGTTGAGACTCAAGGTGCAGAAGCGGAACAAATGTAGACATAGGATCCAATTGGGGAGGTATTACCTGGGTCTGAGGTGCAGACAGAGCTCTCTCCAAAACCCTAAAGGCAGACTGTCGTGGAGTGGGATAAGGACCCGGATCCAAGAGGTCAAACCAGTGATCCCTAGTCCTGCCCTGCTCCAAGGTCAGATGCCCCAAGGCCAAAGTAGGACCCAAAGTGACCATCGCAAAAAAGTCACCTGGAGCAGCTCGGACCCAGCAAGGTAGAATCGGCTCTGACTGGACTGAAGAAATTAGAGCAAGTCTCGGCTCTGGGGATACAAACATCTTCTGATCTGAAGTAGACGGTGCTAGATGACTTGGATCCAAGAGCTCTAAATCCTGGATAGGACTCAAAGGAGGAATTGGTAGTAGAAGAGTTGTGGATGTATGGTCTTCCTGATCCAATGGGATAGGAGATGAAAAAAGTGCAGGATGGCTCCGCATTGAGAGGATCTTTCTCACTAACCTCCCTACATCTTCTTTAGTGAGATTTCTAGATGACTGGGTGGATAGAGGTAATGGAGATTTTGGTCTTTCCAAAAAGGAAGAAGGCACTCTTGATGGAACCAGGTCCAACAAAGTGGAATACCATGTTCTAGGCGGAGTCAGTAAGGTAGATATCTGATCCAAGGTCTTCAGATCCAATGAATCTTTACTGTTCAGTGAATTCAGATCCGCAAAAGCCGTCGGATCCAAGGACTTGTATTTGGGCTTAAACAAATCCGAAGAAGAGTCTGAATCCAATAATTTTTCTTCTTCTCATAGGATCTGAAGAAGTTCTATTCATGGAATTTTTTGAGGACCTGGAGGATGCAGAAGAGGTGCTCAGAGAAGTAAGAGATGTCTTCTTTAGTTTTTCCTTGGATAGTCCATATGTAGCTTTGTCAAAGGACAAAGGTAACAGTCCCCTTAGAATAAGTTAATTTCTACAATCTACCACCACACTCAGGCTGGTAGATCAACACAGTTCTATTGGAGGTGAAGAGGGCCTAACCAAAAACACACAAAGTGTGCAAGTCAAACATAGGAATCTTCTGACTGCATTTTCCACATTTTTTGAATCCTTCTAGGCTTGTTTCCTTGTCAGCCTTCACAAAGCAAAAGACCAAGAACAATAATGGTAAATTAGTATCAAAATTACAACTTAAAAAAAAAACAAAAAAAAAAAACTTTTCTTTGTTTAAAGTGCAGAAAAGAAAAGGAAGGGAACGAAATTACCAACAATAGTACTGAAGACTGCGACAAATCACAGAAGAAAGAGGGAGAGAGTTACTAATGGCAGTAACTACATATACTGATAACGGTAAAAAGGAGAAAACAGAGATTTTGATGAAAAAAGGTAAGGAAGAAAACTAGCTACTTGACAAAAAACTTTTGTTAAGAGATTTATAAGTAAGTAAAGATAAAAAAAATTAAGCTTTAAAGCTACTTATCACCCCAAGCTCTAGAGAATGAAGGATCACGTCTTTTCGCTGGAAGTGGCAAATGAGATCTGAGGTAATAAAGGTTGGTGCATTCTGGGTAATGGAGAAGCTCAAGAGTTCAGGGTTACCTTGAGCTTTTACAATGGCCGAGTCTGATCCATGGACTTGGATCTTAATCCATCAACTGAGGACAAAATGAAAGTTGACAACATCAGATCTTTTTTTCTGTATTATCTATTTGAACACTTTAGGAAAGGAAGTGAAGCATGGCTGCCTAAAGCTTCCACATCTGCAGTGATGCAACTGAATGTCTTACATACCACAGAAGGGCTGTAAAGACATATACTGCACTGCAGGAATGCTACTGAATACATTTTCACCATGACCAGCTTGGGTAAGAAACTAGGGAAATGTCAGTGGCTAAATCAGTGATGTTATGAAGACTAAAAGTTGGTCCAAACCTGCAATTTGGCTGTGGACGTAGAACTGGGAACACTGCTTTCTTACTGAGGCCACAAGATCAAAACTACACACAGTGCAATACACCTTATAGTCTGCAAGGCTACTTCCCTGTAAAGGAGGGCAGTTAATAACTAGGAAAGTGCCTTCCTGACTGGAAGATCAACCAACAGTAACAGTGAAGGGAATGGCATCTGGTACCAAATATATATAACACAGGAGCCCCACAAAGATCTTTGAGGTCACAGATCTCACAACTATGCTCTCTGTCTCATAAATCACACACATGCAAACATTTCCCACTCTTTTCGGATGGAGAGGACCACTGCCTTTGTACAGGTTCCTAACAAACTGGCATAACTAACCATGGAATATTTATACACACACACACACACACACACATATATATATATATATATATATGTGTGTGTGTGTGTGTGTGTGTAGTGAACTGCTAAGACTAAAACCTGATACAGAGTCAGTGTACCATACAAATATATACTGTGAGTAAATGTTATGTCTGAACAATGTGGCTGTAAAAATGTTATTTCTAAATCTTAAGCATCTTTATTCCTACTGTATGCCCCTAGATAACAAGAAAAATATCTTGGAGGGCAATTCTAATCAAGTACAACAGTTAAAATCTTCAAAGTATAATTTATTAACCAAGCTGTACTGAGTTTGAACAGATTAAAAATTGAGTTACATTTAAGAAAGATAAACAAATAAAAGACACCTTGAGCTTTATCTATACATTTTTTGACTGGGTTACTGCACTAGGCTAGTAAGCCATTTTTAGGGGAGGTCTGAAGTTGTATTTATACTACTACGGAAAATTTGTGCAGGGTATTGCGGAATTTCCCCTACTAATTTTCAACAGGTGACATGGGATGTTTTACATCCAATTAAGCTACCACCAACTCAAGCAGATGGGACCTCAGTTCAATATCTCATCCAAAGAATGACACAATCAGGATCACACTGCCCATTCTGCTACACTGAAGTCTCAGTAATCTATCTACATGGTGTGGGAATAGAACTCGCAGCCTTCTGCACCAAAGACAAGGGTGGTTACCTGTTGTGCCAATGACACTTTTAAAAAAAACATTAAAAAGGCATTTTTTATAATAGACATTCAACGCACTGTGCACAGAATAGTGAGAAAGTGCAATATTTATTCTAACAGAATCTTTCATTAAGAAAGCTCTCATATTTTGAGTTTTGTCCACCAGAATAGTAAATGGCAACTATTTTGATTCTGGATTTACTGAATTTTACAGCATCGCTTTTCTATTCATCATCCTCTTCTTCCTCCTCCTCCTCCCCCAGTTCTTCCATCTCCTCAGCAGCTGCCCGTTGTTCCTCCTGGGCTGCCTTTAGGGCTAGCTCTTCTTCAACAGTTGGGTCATCCATTTCCATAATCTCTGGCCCACTAGTGTACTCTGGCTGAACCACTCCTGAAGGTGGGGGGCTGTAGTTGTCTGGACTGTATTTGTGTCCCCAACCAATATATATGTTCTCAAATTTCCTGAAAAAACAATAAAAGGAAAATCATGTTGTTTCTCTGCAGTGAAACAAGTTAAAAAAATCACAATATTGCAGTGTGACAGCTTAAAACACAAGACTAGTATTTCACAGACTTCAGTGTCTTATTTAATTGTTCTGGAAGACATGACTGGATTTTTTAACACTTTATAAAATAATTTCCACATCTCAGACTAGCTAGTATTCTAATTGTTTCCTAGCAGGGGAAAAAAAAAAAACTTCTTCGCGTAAATAAATGCCCCATTTTCCCATACATTGTAGGTGCATGCTTCATTTTTCTCAAAGACATGTTGAATCATAAAATCCCAGTGTTTCTGATACTCAAAATAATCATGATTTTTGGTTAAAAAAAGAAGAATCTATTTTATTGGGGGGGGTGCATCTTTGAGTTGACTTAATTATTCTCATTCTGAGGTCACATGGCCTCAATGGTGACTGCTGTGTTTATTTTTGACAGTAAACTGCACTCACTCCTGAAGTGTAGTGCACTCGGAGATGAGTGTTATATTTATTCTCCTACTAAACTGCATTGTGCTAAACCACAAGGTCATGCAATTTCAGTGTGAGCATAAATAGTGGGTGTACGGGGTGAGAATGACTTCCTAAATCTTACTGATGAAGTAAAATTCAAAGGTCTTTTTTTTACTCCTTCACACAGGATTGTGTTCCTGAGGTGTCACCTACACACTTCAGTTGAAAGAGCTTTTTCCTCCCACAGGAAAAAAGAGATCTATATCTTGATCTAGTCTCAATGTTTTCCACTCAAACTTTGGCGACTGTGAGGGAATACCTCAGGATTTTGTTTCTCATGGCACCCCAGGCAAGACTCCACATGAGAAAGATGCAATGGTATCTGAAGTCTCTTTGGCCCAGCACCAACATCCTTTGTCTTTTCAAATCCCAGTGCTGGGGACTGACCAAAGAGAAATCACTTGGTGGAGACAACAAATATCCCTAAATCCAGATCTGACCATCTCCCACCCTTTTTCAAAGTAGTCAGTCACTAGAAATGCCTCAGACTTGGGGGAGCAGTTTCAGGAGAGAGAAAAGTGCAAGGTGCGTGGAACTACAGACTACCCATGTTAGTTTGGGATACAGCTTCACCTCACAATCTAAGTCTATGGGTAGAACAGACATTTACACAGCTCAGAGGCAACTTTAAATTAAACTTTTTCTATAATTTATAATGCTGCACGGGACTTTTAAAATCTATAATTATAGCTCTGTAGAGCTGACTTCATTTCATGCTGATTTTTTTAGTAAAGGACATACTTTTTTCCCTAGTAAACAAGTGGATATGGTACAGCTGTTGTGTGATCTTAAAATGCATGTTCGCAATTTAAATTTGAGTGTCATATATACGGAGGCCACTGTGGTGCAGGGGTAGCATTGTCACCTTACAGCAAGAGGTTCTCTGGTTCAATTCTCGGCTTCTGTGTGGAGTCTGCATGTCCTCCCCACGGTCGAGTGACGTTTAAAGACATGCAGGTAGGTGAGTGTGTGAATGGGTGTGCGTTCATTGAAGGGTGGGCATCGGTCTGGCACCTCGGCATCGTAAAAATCTACTGCCAATCATAAGCGGACCGGAGTTTTGCTGTGGCGACCCCTAACCGGGAAAAGCCGAAAGACATTACTATAATGGGGGGGGCAAAAATGTACCAGTGGACAACTGTGTTATAAGCATTCCTAGTACTTTTAATCCTGACACGAATAGTGTTTTAAAAATGTTTGAGAAAGCATGTGAAACTGATTTCAGATATTATCTGGAACACCGTAAATGGCAGGACAATATGTCCACTGAATAGAGATTTTTAATAAATGATTTAAAAACTCACAGTGATTTGAGATGCATGCAACCAGATAAAGGGGAGGTTTGGTAATAATGCACCAGGATGATTATGTACAAAAACTTTTCCAGCTTTTGTATGCCAAAACTTACAGGGAAGTTTCTCTCAATGAAGTGCATGTAGCATATCAAAGAATTGATTGGGAATTGCTTGATATGTTAACACAAGTTCAGATTTCTGTTACTGAGTACAACTATATGTCCACAGAGAGTCTTAGGATCCCTGGTATTTTTGGTGTACCAAAAATTCATAAGGACCTCAATGACCCCTCCCCCTTATAACCAATACTGGACTCAGGATGGTCCAAGACTAGTTATATTGCCTGTTTCTTGGACAAACAGTTGAAGCCTCGTGTTAAAAATCCCTCATACCTGTTGGGATTCCTGGCATTTCCTCACTTTATGTAATGAGATTTAACCATTCCAACATGGGGTTTTTATAACCATTGATGTGAAAGATTTATTTAGTTGTATTCCTCATAGAACAGGTATGGAATGGTTTTCATTATATTTGTTTGAGGAATTTAGTTTTAGCCAGGACAAAATAAATACATATTGTCAATTGATGGAGCTAGTACTAAGTCATAACTATATGTATTTTGATGGACATATGTTTACGCAACTCAAAAGTGTGGCAATGTGGTCCGCTTGTGGGGCCCTTTTTGCCAACACTGCCATGGCCTGGTGGGAGAGATGCCATTTATATCCTAGCCCTTTCATTTTCAGCATATTTCTTTGAATGTCTGATATTTGGATGATCTTTTTATAGCATGGAAGGGACCCCATGGCCATTGTGGCTGAATTTAATGAGTATATCAATCAGATAACTAAATTTTTAAATTTTACCCATACTCTCAGTCCAGATAGCTTATTTAGATGTGCTAATTTCCAAGAATGAGACTAGAACAGGACTAAAGTCTGCCATACACAGAAAGGCTACCTTTTCCAACAACTACCTGCATTTTTCTAGCAGTCACCCTTCACATGTTAAGCGGGGTGTAGGTAAGGGACAGATGGTGAGGGCAGCACGTATGGTATCTGAACACAACGATTTTGTGAATTAGTGTGTTTATATTGCCAACCTGTTTTTGAATAGGGGATACCCTCACCATCTTGTGTCTAGAGTGCAGGAGGAAGTTATTAATAAATGGGAGGGTGGTGTATATGTTCCATTATTGTCTAGTAACATCACTGTGTCTATGTCTGATAAAGGTATGGTCTCTGATTACAACCAGTATTTTATTGCAAATATCAGCAAATCTGGAGATGGTAATGAACAAGGGAAAATGGTTAGTAATAGTCCGCTGAATGTCAACAATTCCAAGAGTGTGGTTTGTCCTTTTGTTACCACCTATAGTAGTAGCAGCTATATCAATTCTGACATACTAAATAAAAATTGGAACATCATTAAAAATGATGTTGATATGGTGGACTTATTGGGGCAATGACCTAATATTGTATATAGGAGGGGTCCCAATATAAAAAAAACTTTTTGGAAAGAGAGAAACAGCTTAGTGAAAGTGGTAAAATGACCCCATGTGGTATGTGTAATCAGTATTGTCATGTATTCTCTGGTTCACAAATTATGTAGCTAACAAGACAATTTTTATAAGGGGAAGGTACAGCTGCCACACACAGACTGTGGTTTACATTGCATTTTGCTTACAGTATCCTGCTTTCTATGTGGGTAAAATCCAGTGCAAACTAGCTCAAAGAATTTATGAGCATTTTTATGAGGTTTCAACCAAGAAAGAATACAGTGCACTATTTACACATCTTAAAATATTTTCAGATCATGTTTTTGCATTTGTAGTGGTGCATCAGGTTAAAAGGGATACTGGGGGGGGGGTCCCTGGAAAGTACTTTTAGAGCAAAAGGAAACCTGGTGGCAAGTGTTTTTCAATGCAAGCTTTCCCCCTGGCTTAAATGATGCAATTTCCATTTCCAGTTTACTAAAGTTAAAGGTTTATGACAGGAAAAATTCCTGTCAGTACAATAAATAGTTTTATGTTGATTCAACTTGATTGACTGAGCTGCGTCTTCCAGTACTGGTTTACTCCATTTTGTTTTCTTCAGCTGTGCTGCCTTTTTCGTGAGGTTCCTAGTTTGTTGGCGCTTGTTTTACACAACTCTACATGTACCCTACATACCGTCAGAGCAAAACTGTGTGGCAGACAATCTGAGTAGGACAAGGGCAGACTATCACAAATGGAACCTATCAAGGATCTTCCAAGATTTAATTGATCTGTGGGGAGTTCCTCAAGTAGACCTATCTTCCTCTTCTCTGCACAGTCAGCTGGCAAGATTCTGCTCCAGGACTCCAAGCAAGAAGGCCTGGAAGGCAAATGCCTTTTCCTTTCCTTGGATAGGAATGTGGCTGTAGGCTTTTCCACCCTTTCCACTAATATCTAGGCTACTTCTGATGATGCAGAAGGGATTCCCCCAAGTTCACTGCAGTGTCTTCGTTCTGGACCAGGCAACAGTGATTCTCCCTTCTTTTGGAAAGTCAGTGGCAATTACAAGCTTCTCATAGAATGGACCTACTTGCACAAGACCAGGGGTGTTTGATACACCCCGATCCCAATCAACTTCAGCCTGGATGATAGGGTCTTAATTCCCTTTAGGCACCTGTTTGCTGAAGATATGCAGGAGGTACTAATTGAGGCAAGAAAGCATAAGTCTACAAATAAAAAATCATATATTAGCAACTGGAAAAGGTTTTCTAGTTGGTGCCAACAACATTACCAGCACCCATTCAGGGCTAGTTCTTTGTTTTTTTTACAATATTAATGTAAGTTACTATCCTGTGGTCTTTGTTAGTCCTCCATCAAAGTTAATTTATCAGCCATTTCAGCATGTCTGCCCATGGAATCCCCTCTTTCAATGCATTCTCATGTGAAAATATTTTTGAATGGGTTTTGCATAGAGGACTCCAAGAAAACCAGTGACCCCTCCTTGGGATCTTAATTTTGTGTTAGGGAAGCTAACACTTGCTCAGTTTAAACCAGGTAATCTGGCTGACTTTAGAAGAGATACAGCATGACTTGAGTAAGTATCTATGCTGTAGCAGAGGAAGAAAAGCCAAAAGCAGCAAGTGTTGCTTAAGTGAGCAGTTGGAAGGTAAGTCATCACCAGGTGTTCACAAGTAGTGCACTTACACTCAACACTTTTCCCAGGGTAAAGGAACAAGCAGAAAAAGAAGTTATATACTTACCATAACATTCCATGTGAGTTGTTTATCTCGCCTTTATTCTCACTGATGGGTTCGGAGCCGATCCTCAGCTCCGACACGGCCGATAGCAAAGCTCAAGGTTTGCCAGTAGCTTGAGACCAAGCCCCTTATCCCACCATGCACTGCTGGAATTGCCTCAGATCTTGTTTGCTGCGAGTAACAGTGTATATATACAGATATATATATATATATATATATATATATATATACCCTTTTATTTATTTCTACCAAGAACCCTTCCCAAAGGGGAAGAAGAAATATTGAATAACCAGGATGGTACTAGCCTCTAAGTCAACAGTCAGCCAGGAGGGGGAAGGAGGGAGGGACGTGAGAATAAAGGCAAGATAAACAACTCACATGGAACGTTATGGTAAGTACATAACTTCTTTATGTGAAGTTGTTAAATCTCGCCATTTATTCTCACTGATGGGTAGCGTCCCTAGTACCGTCAATCTTGGGTGGCTCATGAAAGTATGTTCTTCAGTAGCGTGGAACCAAAGGAAGACCTGTCCCTTGAAGCCTTATCTACTTTGTAATGCGTGATAAAGGTATAAGGCTTAGACCAAGTGGCTGCAATGCAAATATTGTCAAGGGGCAATTTAGCTTGAAAAGCAGAAGACGTAGAGTTGGCTCTGCAGAATAAGCCTTAGGTTTGTGTGTTAATGGCATGCTCACATTCTCATAAACAAAGGATATACAATCGGTTAACCATTTAGCTAAGGTTGTTTTAGCCACTGGATTGCCTTTTCTGGCTTCTGAGAAGGATACAAAAAGTTGATCTGATTTTCCAATATCCTTAGTTCTGTCAAGATAAAATCTGAGCTGTCTGTGTACATCAAGTATGTGCAGCATGTATTCCAATTTGCTAGAGTGGTTGGGAAGAAAGACTGGCAGCTCAATGACCTGATTGATATTTGATTCAGAACAGACTTTAGGTAAAATTTGTTCTGAGAGATACTCTATCGGCATGGAAAATCATGTAAGATGGTGTGATAGATAATGCTTGAAGTTCTGACACCGCGGGCACAAGTAATGGCCACTAGGAAAATAGTTTTCCAGGATAAATATTTGAGATCACAAGAAGATGCTGGTTCAAAAGGGGGAAGAATAGTTTGAGACAGCATAAGGTTTAAATTCCAGGGAGAATAGGGAATTTTGATAGGAGGTCTCATGTGAAGAACGCCTTTAAGAAAAGTCTTAGATAATTTATGGCCCATAACATTTGAGCCACCAACCCAAGGTGAAATTTTGAGATGGTAGCTAACTGGACTCGAACTGTAGCAGCTGCTGCTCCTTCCTTAAAAATCTTTGTCAAGAATTCTAAAATGGATGATAGCGGAGCTCGGAAAAAGTCAATTTTCTGTGTGTTGGCCCAAATTGAGAACCTTTTCCATTTACTGCCATATAATTTCCTGGTAGATGGCTTGTGAGAAGACAAGAGAATTTGTCTTGTATCTTCTGAGGTTGACTGAAGCCTGGTAATTAGGGGAAGTGGATTAGCCAAGCAGTCAGTTTCGGGGACTGCAGTGAAGGATGAAGGTCCCCTGTCGGGTGCGTCAGAAGGTCTGGAACTGGGTCCAGGATCCATGGATCTTCTAACAGATGATGGTGGAGAAACGGGAACCATATCTGTTGAGGCCAGCAGGGGGCTATGAGAATAACAGTCCTTCCCAGCGATTTTGCTTTCTGTAAAAATCTGGCTATCAATGGGAAGGGTGGAAATGCATAAAGGAAACCTGGGGGCCAATCGTGTAAAAGTGCATCTCTCGGGGATGACTGGGAGGTGGTATTAGGGCAAAGTAGCTTCTGCATTTTGAATTGATGTGGCTGGCAAAGAGGTTGCAGCAATGCTGGCCCCATTTGTGGAAAATCAACTCCGCAACCTGTTGTTTGAGAGACCACTCGTTCGGGAGCAATATCGCCCTGCTTAGTTGTCCGCTATCGCGTTGGATTTCCCCGGGATGTGCGTTGCTAACAGAAAATGCTGGGACGACACAGCCCACTGCCAGACCCTGAGGGCTTCTCGACAAAGGGGGTAAGACTTGGTTCCACCTTGCTTGTTCAAGTACCAGACTACTGACATGTTGTCCGTCTGAATTGCAATAGTTCCTAGAGGGAAAGAGTCCTGAAAGTACTGCAACGCCAGAAGTGCCGCTCTCAACTCTAGAATACTGATGTGATTCTTGATCTGTCCATGTGCCTTGGGCAGTCTTTCCCTGAAAATGCCCCCCCACCCTATCAGGGAAGCATCCATGGTCACAGTGGCTACTGGGGGGGGGGGACAAAGGGTCTTCCGATTGTGACACGAAGAGATGTCAACCACCACTGAAGGTCTCTCTTGCAAGAATCCGAGATGAAAATCATGTGGTACAGCGGTAGTTTCTGGTACGACCATTAAGAAAAGAGGAGCCATTGAAGAATTTGCATATGCATACTTGCGAGTGGTATAGCCAGGATTGCTACGGCCATCAAACCTAGCACCTTCAAGACCTCTGCTGCTGTAGCTTTGTTCTTTGACACCAGTGAGCTGACATGTTGGTGGAGAAGTGAGACTCTTTCGATAGGAAGACGTAGAGTGGTAGTATCTAATTATGCTCCTATAAAACCGGTATGCTGCAATGGCGATAAGGCAGACTTTTTGAAGTTGATTGTAATGCCTAATTGATGGTAGAGTGTCAGAGTGCATTGTGTTGCCGGAGTCAATTGATGCCTGGTGGTAGCGGTGAGGAGCCAATCGTCTAGGTATGGAAACACCTGGAATCCTAGACGTCTCAGGTGAGCCGTGACCACTGCCATGAATTTGGTGAACACTCTGAGGGCTGTAGTGAGACAAAATGGCAGGGCTCAAAACTGGTAATGATTGGCTCCCAGCCAGAAATGCAGATGATCTCTGGAGCGTCTGTTCATCTTTATGTGATAGTACGCATCCTTAAGATCTATGGAGCACATCCAATCGCCTTTCCATAGGAAGGGAAGAATGGACTGAAGCGTGACCATTCAGAACTTCTCTTTCTTTATGAACTGGTTGGGTCTGCTGAGGTCCAAGATAGGTCTCCAGTCCACTGTTTTCTTTGGTACCAAAAAGAATCTTGGGTAAGTTCCGAATACAACGTGGTCTGCTGGGACTGGATGGATGACTCTTTTTTTCTAGCAATCTGTGGACCTCTATGATTGCTTGTTCCCTGCGATTGGGTGGAACATCTGGGATTCTGTTTACAGGAATGGGAGGGGAAGAGAACGGTATGAAATATCCTCTGGAAATTATGCTTTGTACCCATGTATCTGGTGTTATGTTTAGCCAGGCTTCTGGGTACAAAGACAGGTGACCCCCGACTGCCTCCAGAGCCGAACAGTTGGGCCCCCTTTCAGGGGGCTGGTAGGTTGACCGTAGAACTGACCCCTGTCACCCTATTGCTGCGGACCCCCTCTGCCGTGGGGTGGCATCTTCCGTTATAACCCCCTCCTCTGCCTCTAGAGGGGGTTTCTCCACGTGTGTCCTGAAAGGCTCTCTGTGCTTTTCGGAACCACATTTTCCCTCCCCTAGGGCCCTTGGGGTAAAGCCAAGTAGGGGTAGAAAAATGGACTCCAACGGCAGATAAGGTCTTGCCTTCCTGCTCACACCTGGTTAAAGGTTCCTTTACTTTAGGCCCAAACAGTGATGAGCCATCGAATGGAGTGTTGATAAAGGAAGACTTAAAGGGTTCCGCAAAGGAACCGAGACACATCCAGGCTTGTCTTTGAAGAGCAATGCCCGAACTAGCGGCTCTACTCAAACCATCAGCTGCATAGGATATGAGAGCTGGCTCCACGGTCTGTGGAACCGATGACCCTCCCTCTGAATTTTTTGCCACTTTGGGATCTGAAGATTTTGAGGATTTGGAGGACGTGCTAGTACCCTCATGGCTACTCAACACCTAAGAAAAGGAATGCTGCAGTAATCCCCTGTCTACAAGCTTCCTCCTTCTCTCCAAGAGGACTCTTAACGAAAAGGAATGGCAAATGCTGCAAGTGTCTTGGTGTTTAGCCCCCAGACAGTAGACACATTAAATTTGTCTGTCAGTGACGGACATTTTCTGCCCACAATCTGGGCATTTCTTGAATCCCGATTTAGGATGGGACTTTTCCTTGTCATCCGACATGGTTAAGGTAAAACAAAGCAGTATACTGCAAAAAGTAATACAGTAAAGTCCTTTCTTAACTTGTAAAGACCCACAAAGCAACTAAGCCCAATCCGGGCACTATCTATAACAATTAACTATAGTTTACGAATACAGGGCTACAGAGAAAAACCCTGACCAATAGAAAAAAGATTAATAAGTCTAAATAGGGCTAAAGGCCCACACAAAACAACTAAGCCAACATGGCACTAACTATCCAAAACTATAGATTCTATTATCAAATTTTTCAAACACTAACACACAACTATCTTATGAAAAACTCTAAAACAAAAATAAAGGGTTTTTTTTATAAAACTTGCTGTTTTTTTTCATCACAAATGGTCCAAGCTAGCTGGATCACCAAGATCTCTCTTACCGCGGCAAACTAGATCTGAGGTAATTCCAGCAGTGCATTGTGGGATAAGGGGCTTGGTCTCGAGCTACTGGCAAACCTTGAGCTTTGCTATCGGCCATTTCGGAGCCGAGGATTGGCTCCGAACCCATCAGTGAGAATAAACGGCGAGATTTAACAACTTCACATCACAAATTCACTTTCAGTATCCAGTTCAAACACTTAAACACATTCAAGGAAAGCAATATGACAGGTACATTTGTCACGTTATACATAAGTGTATAAGCATTATACACACATATGTAATAAGCATACATACATTCATGTCGATTCCTGCAGTAAAACTTTTTGTCAAAAAAAAAAATCAAGCTTTACACACACTGTACAGAAATTCTCACAAACACAGCCCCCATTAACTAAGAATAGCATCCGCGGTGGTACAGCAGTAGAGTTATTGCCTCACAGCAAGAGGTTCTCCCATTCGATTCTCGGCTGAAGTGCAGGAAGTGCCTTCTGTATGGAGTCTGCATGTCCTCCCCACGGTTGGATGGGCGTTCGAAAGACATGCATAAATGGGCGTGCCTTCTTTGAAAGCTGGACATCGAGCTGGCACCTCGGCATTCGTGAAAATCTGCTGCCAATCATTAGCAGACCAGAGTTCCGCTGTGGCAACCCCGAACTGGGAAAAGCCGAAAGACAAACAAAAAAGCATTCCCTGACAGGAGGCTTCCGATATTGTGGAAAAATACTGGGTTTCTTAAAAAAATGAAATATATATTTTTCCTGTGTTAAGGGGTTCCCCAGTGGGGACTTATCTGCCAGAAATGAATCTCTTAAGCTGCTGATGCTCCTGTGATTCCTGAGAGTTGCTTCCTCTCAAGATAGCAAGGAAGAACTGAAGAAATCTTCACACTGACTGCTGATTTCCCTCCTTTGTCAGCAGACAAAATGATGGTGTGAGGGGAAGCCTGTTCTTTCAGAACCTGGTTAGTTCTTGTTTTACAGGGAGGAAACAATCTGTCTAGCCTAAGGCTTACAGCAGCAGCAGTGGGAATGATGAACATACATAATTTAAAATAATCAGTAAGGTGAATTCAAAAGAACACATGCAAAATTTATGCATGGTTCTAAAAATGCGAGAGGGATGGCAGTGGTTTGAAAACAGCCTGGGGCCATAATTTTCTATGAAGAAACATTTCAAATCATTAGCAGAATATACAAAAAGATGATTCACAAAGGTGTCATGAGTACATGAAATGTAATATCTTGTTTTGCGGTGACAACTTACAATTTTTGCAGGTAACTCAGGTATGGCTCATGATAGTTAACTGCTGAGCTGCAGTCTTCACAATGTAAAATTTCTCTTTGTTTATTTTTCATCCCCCCTTTAAAAACAGTTGAATTTCTCATTTCAGGACCTGGAACTCCACACCAGCACATGGAGTTCCAATTTCTGTTAAGAAAAAAAGTCAACTGCCCTGGGGCTTGGCTATTTTTAAAATAGCCTAATATGCACCACATAAATTATAAGGCAATTTCATCTTATTACAGGTTCTCTCTCATTTTGGGGAGTATAAATGGTGTTCCAGTAAGGGCTATTAGATGAAGCAGTGAGCAACTCTTCCCAACAGCTCTGGCTGCTTCAGATGAATGGTCCCTGAAGCAGCCTATAGCAAAGTGAAAGAAAGTGAGTAGTAAATTGAGGATGGACTGCTAGCGCAGAGAAAACTCTCCCCCCCTGTTATTAAACCATTTTTTTTTACTAAATTGCACAATCTTATCTCTACTGCAAGCCTGTATTTTTTTCATACTTGCCTAATAGTGTGCATATATGTTTTCTTCACAATACTCTCTGACTACACAGCATTCAAACCCATACATTTAACAGCTAAATGGGAATTCCAGATATTCGGTCTGTAGTGTTTAATGAAAATGCAAAGGGATGAAAAAGCTGCTGCTTCACAAATGGCCAGAGAAGAAAGCAGTGGACACAGCCAGTGCTTTTGTAAAATGAGCTATGATATGATTCTTTGTCTAAACCTGCTCAGGAATCTAATGGCTATGACATTTTTGGTAGCTGCAAAAGGAATAAATAGATGATCTGACTTCATGGAGTTTTTGAAAGAGTTTCCAGAACAAAATTAGGATACACTTTGGATTGTAGGTGGCTTTTTTTTCCAGTTTTCTACTGCAAAACTCTCTGAGAAATAGTTCTAACTTGTGGCAATGGACAAAGGAAGGTTCCCAAGGAAGACAGACTGACACAGCATCACAAAGAATCCATTTTTGCTCCTCGTTCCCCTGTAACCATCAAATTATCTCTACAGACCCCATTTGTTCCTCTTCTTGGAGCTTAATAGAAGAAGAATATAGGCACTTAGGCAACAAGACAGGAGGTTGAACATAAAAGCCTAACTCAAAATGAAATGAAAAATACTTGTAGAATTTTCATAACGTGTAGGAAATGTCTAGATGAAGTGTAAAACAAACATAATTTTATTTATTTTACATTTGTTAACCAGGACTGGACGTGTGTCCATTTACAGTGGTGTCCCGGGGAGAAAAGCTCCAAATTCTTATACAGAAGTAGATAAACAAACGTACATTGTAGGCAAAGCTCTACATTATTTAAGATTAATAATAAACATATTTATGTACACATTATTTTGTAGTACAGCTCAACAACCACTTACATTTAAAATACACATGCTAAGAAGAAATAAGACCTTTTCATAAGTTAAAGGTTATGGCTGCATGGGAGGAAAAAGGGTACTCTTTTTATCAAGGCCTTATTCTTCAAAGCAAGCTCACTGAAAACCAATTTTAAGTGCTCAGTGAGTCTGTTCTTAACTCCACCGCTGTGTAACCATGGATTAGAGGAATGTATGTGTATATATACATAAATTGGTATACTAAAATTGAGCAAAACAACCAAACATCGATGTTGCCAGTGTCAAGAACAAAAGGTCAACAAAAATGTTAACATGTCACTATGTGCTGAGAAATAAGCATGCACATAAAAAACTTAAAAAGCGTTGCAAACATTGTTTTTTGCCCCCTGCATCCCTAACTATATTTTACCTCTGAAATAGCACAATAACGGGGAATGGCATGTTTCCAAGCCCAGGGGGATTTAGTGATCTTGCAAACCTGTCAATCATCTGTTTAGTCAGCTACACAGATATAGACTTAATTACTCTCTCTATATATAATTTCCACACCCACACATCTGTGTGTGTATAAAATGTGAGTGAGTATGATGTAGGAGAGCTTGTCCCCATACAAAAAAGACCTCCAGTTTCCAAAGGGGCTTTCAGTGATTTGGAACTCTCTGAAAGTTGTGTCAACTACTAACAAGAATCTGGGGAAAAACTTAGAAAATGCATAGCTACATTAAGTTTTCCAAATGCCGGTCAATCACTGAATGCCTGGGGATTCAATATGAAACATAAGTGGTACTATCAACACAAAAATCTAATCCTTTTAGACTTCTTTCACTCCAGAGAATGAAGCTCAGAGAAAAGAAGGAAGCCCAGGATCCATTACGGTAAGCTGGCAAGCAATCCACTAACTGTACTTGCCAAACCTGTGGGAAAAACAGCTAAATCATCATTTTTTGCATGTGCCTACCTCCACTGCAGGAGGCTTTGCTCCCCACTCTTTATGCAAATACATTAACTCCAGACTTGCACAGTTCTGGGGAAAAACAGAACATGCTTAAAAGGGTGAGAACAGCACTTCCATGTACTACAACCTGATAGTAAAGTATAAAATGCAAATCATTCTGGAACTAGCTATTTTGGGGGAATCAAGATCTCACACATTCTCCCTCACAAATATACGGGTGTGATGAATACCAGTAAATAAACTAAACTTCATCTCACAGTTTTATTTTTATATATATATTTTTAGAGACAGTGAAACAGAATGGAGGGGTTGATAGTCATGCAACTTATTCTCAGCACTAGATTAAGGTTTGAAGCTCAGATTCTCACACTTTCCTTTCTTCCTGACAATAAAAAGTAATCTGTAAATAATGCTCAAAACTATGTTAAAACAGGGCTCCTCCATAAACATTACTTTCAAGTCCCATCAAGCAGAGGCCTGCAACCTCTAGTTCTTTGGCTCTTCCACGCAGAACAGTAACAGTTTGAAAACATGAAGAATCCACTTAAAACACCAGTTTATTGCACCTCTAGCACTTCGGCAACCGCCTTCAAGGAGTATAAAACATCATATAACGTACACAGTTTATATACCCTAATACATCTAACAATTAAACAAGCAGCCTAAACCAATTAATCAATAAACATTAAAAAATACTTAATACTACGTTCTCATCAGATAAGATGCCTCCAGTTACATTCCACATTCAGACCCTGAGAAAATAAAGTGTCATATTTCAAAATAAAAATACTTTCTTTATATAACAACTTTTTATACAAATCATCAGAAAATACACCCTTCATAATATGTTCTAAGATAGTGGCTTGTAACCCATTTGGATTAGAATTGTGAACCAGCATAAAATGTTTAGCAACAGGGCTATCTTCTTTATTATTTATAATATTCCTGACATGCTCCTGCAGTCTAGTTTTAAACTTCCTTTTACTTCCTCCTATATATACGCGTTACACGGACATTTCAACGCATAAATAATACCTTCAGTATTACAGCTATATATATTTTCAACCTCAAATACATGGCCATTTATATACTTAAAAGTTGGAACAATATAATGACATACATTGCAATGACCACAGGGTGAAGTTCCTAGTTTCTGCATGGTCCTATATTGCAATGTCTCAGTGGGATATTTAAATTTGTTATGTACCAAAATATCTTTTAAATTCCTACCTCTAGGAAATGAAATGCCTAAAGACCTAGACAATAAATTTTTTAGGTCCATTGATCTAAAAAGTAGGGTTGGGGAGGGTGGCCTAATGGTTAAGGTGCTTGCCTTACAAGCACAAGGTGTAGGGTTTGAATCTCACAAGGGATAATTGGCTAGGCTTAAAATGGCTCGCAAGAGCAGTTAGCTTAGTACTAATTTATGTTGGGAGGATGGCTTAATGGTTAAGGTGTTTGCCTTACAAACACAAGGTGCAAGGTTTGAGTCTCACAAGGAATAATTGGCTAGGCTTAAATGACCCACAAGGGGAGTTAGCCTAGTACTAATCTTGGGTTGGAAGGGTGGCTTAATGGCTAAGGTGTTTGCCTTACAAACACAAGGTGCAGGGTTTGAGTCTCACAAGGGATAATTGGCTAGGCTTAAAATGGCTCGCAAGGGCAATTAGCCTAGTACTAAACTATGAACTATGAACTATGAACAAAAAATTCCAGTAGTGTGTAACAATATCTATTAAAACACCACTGAAAACACTATTTGTAGAGACAAAATAAAAGTACAGTTTTGTACCTACCATAAATGTAGATGTTCGAAGATCCACATTGCTGCAGTCCTTACATATGGGTAGTCCGCTGTCCTCGGTCGGCCCGAATATCAAAGTATTAGGCTGACGTCGGTCAAGGCGCTTAAGACTGACATCAGGACGTCAGGGTACAAATGCGCATGACCGACGTCATATCCTCAGTCTTTTCTTGCCCCAGATGTCAGAAGACCCTAAAAGGAAAGGTCAAAACCAAAAGACAGCAAAAAACAACCAACCACCCTTGCACTAATCATATGTACAATATATACAATATCCACAATATTCACAACCCAAACCAAACAACCGCCTCTAACTACAGAGGGGAAGGAGGGAGGGTAAATTGGACTGCAGCAATGTGGATCTTCGAACATCTACATTTATGGTAGGTACAAAACTGTACTATGTTCTTCATCTCACATTGCTGCAGTCCTTACATATGGGTAGAATCCCAAAGCAGAGGTAAGGGAGGATGGCAAAACTATAAAGCATTAGGAGCTGCCAAAATGCCCTGTAAAATTGCAGTGGCAAAACCAGCCCTAGATTTAGAGTAAAGTGGAAGGTGGTAGTGCTTAGAGAAAGTATGCACTGAACTCCAAGTAGCTGCCTCCAAAATATCTTTAGTTGCCACCCCTTAAAAAGCTGTAGAAGTGGCAGTAGCCCTAGTGGAATGAGGCCTAATCCCAGCTGGAATCTCCTTACCATGATGGGAATAACAGAAAGCAATACAAAACCCAATCCACTTAGAAATAGTTTGTTTTGACACAGGCTTGCCCTGAGAACCCAAAGCAAATGAAACAAATAACTGCTGAGACTGCCTGAACCCTTTAGTTCTGCTCAAATAATATCGCAACTGCCTGTGTATATCCAAAGTGTGCAAAATCTTTTCCCTTTATTTTGGGGTTTGCATAAAAAGTAGGCAAATGAATAGTTTGGTTTAAAGCCACACTAGAAACCACTTTAGGCATAAAGGAAGGATTAGTACGCAAAGATACCCTATCCTTATGGAAAATTAAGAAAGGCTCAACCGCCATAAGGGCCTGTAATTCAGAAACCCTTCTGCAGAGGTAATGGCCAACAAAAAGCAGTCTTCCATGATAAATATTTCAACTCGGCAGTAGCTGCAGGCTCAAAAGGTTGTAGAGTGAGTTTCTCCAACACAAAATTGAGATCCCAAGCAGGAGTAGGAGCTCTACGTGGGGTCTTATATTCTTTGCCCTCTAAGGAATTGCTTAAACAAAGGATGAGAAAACAATGGTGGGTCACAGTCATAGTGAGCAGAAATTGCTGCAGCATGAACCTTAATAGAAGAGAAGGACAAACCTTTGTCCAGTAACTCAGTAAGATATTGAAGAGCCACACTTAAATTAGGCTTAGAAACATCAAATTCCTTTGCTGTACTCCAAAATAAAAATCTCTTCCATTTATCTGCGTATACTTTCCTTGTACTAGGCCTTCTGGCCTCCAAAATAACATTCAAAACTTGCTGTGGAAGCTGAGACCCTCCAGGGTTTAAAACAGAATATGCCAGGCTGTTAGATGTAGAGAGTGAAGTTTGACATTGAGTAAATGACTGTTCTCCTGAGACAGCAGGTGTGGAATCGAAGGCAAAGGCCATGGAGGCTCCCTGCACCAGACTTCTCAGTAATGGGTACCAGTGCTGTCGAGACCAATCTGGAGCTATTAAAATCATCTTTGGCTTGTCCTGTCTGACCTTCAGGAGTACCTTTGGGAGGAGAGGCAGAGGTGGAAAGGCATACACATGAAGATTGCTCCAGTTGAATGAAAGAGCATCCACTTTCCAAGCTGTGGGATGAAACCTTTTGTGCAAAACTTTGGCAGCTGGTAGTTTAGTGGAGAAGCGAACAGATCTATGTCTGGAGTTCCCATAACACTGTCAATTTCTGAAATACATGAGGATCCAATTTCCACTCGTGGGGATCCATAATTTGTCTGCTCAACACATCTGCTAAGGAGTTCTGTGCTCCGGCAGAAACCTTGCCTGAAGATTCAGCTGTAAACTGAGAGCAGTCTCCCACAAAATCATTGCTTGTCTGCATAGAGGATAAGAATGCGTTCCCCTTGCTTGTTGATGTACCACATGACAGTTGTGTTGTCTGTTAGAACCAACACCTGCCCTGGAAGAAGTAAATCCTTGAAAGCTATTAATGCAAATTGGACTGCTAACATCTCCTTCAAATTGATATGTAGATGTTGAAGTCTGGCAGGCCATGTGTCTTGTACCCACTTTCCATTTAGATGAGCTCCCCAAGCTTTGTCTGAGGCATCTGTCGTTAGAATCTGACTCGCCTCTGGTCGGGTCACAGAGAGTCCCTTGTTTAGGTGACATTCCTGAGCCCACCACAAAAACTCCTTTTGAATGCAAGGTATTATCTGAATGACAGTGTCCATATCTTGGCAGTGCTGTGTCCATACACATTTTTGAGATACCATTGTAGCTTCCTCATATGCAGTTTGGCATTGGGAAGCACCAGAATACAAGATGCCATGAACCCCAAGGCTTGAAGGACTGTCCTTGCAGTCAGCCTGGACTGATGAGACAATTGATGGAAGTAAAGAGAAAGATTCTTTTGTTTGTCCGGGGTCAAAAAGGCCATCTGGGATGCTGTATTCAGTCTCACACCCAGAAAGCACATGTCCTGAGAGGGTACTAGACTGGACTTTATTTCGTTCACAGAATACCCCAGGCATCTTAGCACTGCTATCACATACTGTAAATGATGAAGAAGTTTGTCCTTTTCTTAGGCCAGAATCAGGCAATCGTCCAAATAAGGATAGATCTGTATTCCTCTTAGCCTGAAGAAAGCTATCACTGGAGCCAGAACTTTCGTGAACACTCTGGGTGCAGTAGATAAGCCAAAGGGCAATGCAGAGAACTGATAATGAGAAGTCCCAGCCCGAAAACGCAGATACTTCCTGCAACTGAGCCTGATAGGAACATGAAGGTAAGCCTCCTTGAGATCCAGAGTCACCATCCAGTGATCTTTGCCCAGCAGAGGTAAAAGCTGTTGTAACGTCAACATTTTGAACTTGGGAATGTCCAGATATGTGTTGAGGATAGATAAATCCAAAATTGGTCTCCACGTGTTCCCCTTCTTTGGTACTAGGAACAGGCGAGAATAAAATCCTAGGCCCACTTCTGGTAGAGAGACCGGTTGTATGGCCCCTATTTGAAGTAGCAGAGAAATTTGTTTGTGAGCCTCTAGTCTTTGCTGAGGAGGAACGTCTGGCATGCCTTTGAAAGGAGGCAAGGTATGGAAATAAAACTTGTAACCTTGGTGTATGATATCCAATACCCATCTGTCTTGAGTAATCAAACTCCAATTTTCCTTGAAGAGTGCCAACCTTCCTCCCAAAGGTGCTGCCAGGCAAGAAGGATCTGGCAGCTGAAAAGGTAGGTCATTGGGCCTGTTTACGAAAGGACTGGCCCCTGCCCTCACCCGAAGACTGTGCCGGTGAACTCCCCATTCTAGGTCTGAAGGAACTCTGAGCTCTGCCCCTACCACGTCTAGATCTACCCCTAGACTGAGAATCATAAGAAGGATACGTCCACCCCTTAGCAGGCCAATTCCTACTAAACTTGGAGGCTGAACTTGCAAAAAATCTTTAACAGCCTGCATAGACTTAGCCTTGTCTTCCATTTTCTTCAAGACTGACTCCACAGGTGAACCAAACAACACATCAGACTGTAAAGGAGCATCCAAAATCCTTGTCTTAACATGGTCAGATAAATTCTGATCCCTCAGCCAGGCGTGCCTCAAGCACTGAACCAGTGGCAGCCACCCTAGACGAGGCCTGTACAGCATCAAAACCACATTGTAAAGAATGCTTACCCACCTGTTCAGAGACATGCACCAAATCTTGTAATTCTTTACACTCAATGCCTTCCGCCAGAGCATCTACCTTAGACTTCAATTGAGAAAGAAGATAGTTTTGATATTTCAACATGTGAAACTGGCAATTCAAAGCCCTCATAGCTAAGGTGGAAGAAGTATAGACTTTCTTTCCCCATCTATCCAAAGCTCTGGCCTCTTTATCTGGAGGAACCGGATTTTTTTACAACAGAGGCCTTGACACCCTTAGGTCCCTGACTAACAGTTTCTGGGTCCGCCCTAGGACTCTTATAAAGATATTTATGAGCCTCAGGCACCCTGTAATACCTATCCGGTTTAACAGGAGCAGGAGGCAAAGCATCAGGATTAAGTGAAGCCTCTGCAAACACATCTTCCACAACATCCAGAACAGGAGGTATAGCCAAGGGCCTATGCTGGGGTAAAAGCAAAATTCCCTAAGCCTTTTCCTGGAATCAGAGAAGTCCTGACCTTCCCACTTAAAATGTTCCCTCATGGAATGAAGAGTCTCTGGAAAAGAAAAATCCTCTGGAGGAGAAGCAGAAGGAGTCGAATCATCTGCATCAGAATCAGAATAAGGAGAGTACTCCTGCAAGTCTTCAGCCGAAGACTCTGAAACATCCGAAGCCTGCTCAAAACTCCCCAACTCTGGTTCCACCCTAGGCCTTTTATCAGGAGGGGGCAAAGAACCTCTAATCAAAGTAATTAAATCTTCTGCCATTTTAAGCATGTGCTTCTTGGGCACAGATCCTGTTGAACTAGGAGTGACACCAACAGAAGCCAAACCTGGCCTGCCTCTGGGAGAAGCCTTGGAAACAGAAGGAGAGGGCCTAACCACCCTAGGAAGGGAGGGGAGTACAGTAACCTGAGAAGCCCCTTCAGCCTGACCTGCCTCCTGAGAGGCCACATCCTGCAATATCAAAGTCTCCCCCTGGGACTCCAGAGAAGCCTCCGGCGGAACCACCGGTTCCACTGACGCCTCTAAAGAACCGGCGTCCGGTACGGACGACTCTTCTTGCCTGGGTTTAGCTGCTTTGTCTTTGCACTTCTTCGAAGAAGCAGGCGTCAGAGAATCCGACGGCATATTATAATTGCACCGCTTCCCGAAGACCAACCTAGCACAATCTAACCTTCGCTTAATAGTGCGCTTATTGAACCTAGCACAAAAGCGACACCCAACAACGTCGTGCTCAGGCCCCAAACAAGGAATACACAAAGTATGATAATCCCTATGCGGTATCTGCTTCCCACAAGAAATACAGTTATTCACTTTTTCTGACATCCGGTAAACCACTGAGGCAAGAAAAAACTAAAATATTCCCCAACGGGGTACTTAGCCAACTTTGACTCGGTCTGAAACTCCGAATTCGAAAAATTTCAGAACGCCGAACGGCACTTGCAACGCTGATTCTGCATCGGACCATGCGGCAAAAAAGACTGAGGATATGACGTCGGTCATGCGCATTTGTACCCTGACGTCCTGATGTCAGTCTTAAGCGCCTTAACCGACGTCAGCCTAATACTTTGATATTCGGGCCGACCGAGGACAGCGGACTACCCATATGTAAGGACTGCAGCAATGTGAGATGAAGAACATCTAGTCTTTTCTCTTGATTTCTAACATCTAACTTATACCCCTTACTTCCATACTTATAAGTACCAACTTTATGTTGTTCATTAATAACCTTATCTATAGCTGTTTCAATACTAGCTTCACTATAGCCACTCAATCTAAACATCTCAGTAGTCACACTAATTTATTTAAAGAAGTCTGTGTCAGTATTACATAGCCATCTAAGTCTCATACATTCCCCATAGGGTAAGGAGACCAAAGTATGAAATGGATGACAGCTAGTCCCCATCAAATACTGATTACTGTCAGCAAATTTTCTATGCACAGACGTACGTAAAGTATTACTGTCCTCCAAAATCAGATGTATGTCTAAAAACGTTATATCTTTACCCACCTGTATGGCGTCAAAGGAAAGTCCAAACCTATTATGTTGCATAACTTCTATAAACTGACCAACATAAGATATCCCACCTTTACAAATAAAAACAAGATCATCTATAAAACGAAAATAACTAATTGCATAATTTTTAAAAAAAATTATCTTCAGTTCATCTTTTCTTTTTTGGTTCGTGCACAGTTTGAAAACATGTCTAGACTTAACAGTGGGGCTAGTAAATCATGTCATCATTGTTAAAGTATCTATAAGCATGTGGTTTACAGACGCCAGTAATTATATTTTTTGTTATTAAACATCAAAATTGAATTTCTGTTGTTCAGTTTCACTAACAAAGTGGCTACACTCAGAATGGTTCACAAAAGTCTATACTTTTTATTAATGTCATTTTTAAAATGGTTCTGCAAAGAAAAAGAAGTTATGTCTTACCATAACGTTCCATCTGTGTTGTTGATCTTCTTCCATTCATCACTGATGGGTTTGGTTCCGAGCCCTCGGAACCGAGTCAGCCAAATACCAAGCTCGTATACACCAAAAACTCTCGAGCTATGCTGCTACCCACAATGCCCTTCTCCCATTCACCTCAGATCGAGTTTGCATGAAACATATAGAAATAAAAAGCAGAGGCCATTTCTGCACAAAAAAACCTGAAAACACCACAAGGACCCATAAGATCCATCAGGAGCCTTTGGTGGGGGATGGAGGGTGGGACGTGATGAATGGAAGAAGATCAACAACACAGATGGAACGTTATGGTAAGACGTAACTTCTTTATTTGATGTTGTTAATCTTTTTCCCATTCATCGCTGATGGGACAGAATCCCAAGCTACTTGAAAACCTGGGTGGCCCATATGGAAGAACATTCCTGAGTACCATTGAGCCAAAGGCCGCTCTTCCCCTGGAGACCATGTCCAATTTGTAATGCTTGATGAAGGTGTGAGGTTTAGCCCAAATGGCTGCTGCACAAATGTCATCTATGGAGGCTCTGAAGTGAAAAGCAATGGAAGTTGCTATGGCTGTCATTGAATGTGCCTTGATATTGGCAGGTATGGGCTCATTTGCTTGTGAGTATGAAAAGGCAATACAATCTCCGAGTCATTTTGATACGGCACAACCCATTTTTGGTCCAGAAAAGGAGATAAAAAGTTGATATGACTTGCTGATAGATTTAGTTCTATCCAAGTAAAAACGTAATTATCTATGTACATCCAATGAATGTACACAGTATTCGCCTTTATTGGAATAATTTGGGAAAAACACTGGGAGTTCAATGGACTGGTTCACAGAGAAATCAGAAATCACTTTGGGGAGAAAAGCTGGATTAGTAAGAAGAGATACTCTGTCTTATTGAAAGATTAAATATGGACTCTTGATGCATAAGACTTATAAATCTGGGGTCTATATTAGAACACCGAACGTTCAAAATTTCGAGTGTTCTAATATCGACCCATTTTCAGCGAACGCTGAAAATATCGAAGAAACAGAAAACAAAATTTTTTCCTAGAGAAAGAATTTGGTTGTCCGTTTCTGTTGCTTTGGTATTTTCAGCGCTGTGGTGGAAAGCTACGGGTCGGGTTCAGGTAAGTGTGTGATTGTGTGGACATGAGGGTTAGGGCAAGGTAGGTGAGTTAGGGTTAGGACGCAGGTGAGGTGACTGTGCGATAGTGACGGACGTTAGGGTTTGGGTTAAGGTAACTAGATAGTTAGTGGTGTATGTATAGTTTAGTGTAGGGTTAGGTGTAAGAGTTTAGGTATGTGTGTGTTTGTGGATTGCTGTTTGTTTGGTGTACTTGTGTTGTGTGTATGTGTTTTGGAACAGCAAATTTTTTCCCTAGAAAAAAATTTGCTGTTCTTAATGTTCGATGTTTTCAATTTTCGATTCATAGGGTTCGATATTAGAACACTCGACATTTTGAATGTTTGGTGTTCTAATATAGACCCGTAACTCTGATAGCCGTCTAGATGATGTGACAGCCACCAAAAATAGAGATTTCCATGATAGAAATTTAAGGTCACATTTTGCAGCAGGCTCAAAAGGAGGTAAAGAGAGAGACTGTAATACCAGAGAAAGATTCCATGCCTCTAAAGGCCGCATGATTGGGGGTCTGCTATGAAAAACTCCTTTGAGAAAGGTCTTGCATATGCGGATAGAGATAAGTGGAATGTTGCGTTTTACACAAACTTCAGAACGAACTGGCTCCCCACTTAAGCACCATGTTCAATAATAGCCTTGCATCAGGCTTTCTGTCCACTGAATGGCACACAGCAACAGTTATCCCACTCCACAAATGGGGAGCTACCACTGATCCCAGGAACTATCGACCTATTAGCCTGACGAGCCTGGTCTGCAAGGCCATGGAACGTATCATCATGGAACTCATACACAAAACCATTGGTAACCTCCAAACTCTGGATCCCACCCAGTTTGGGTTTGTGAAAGGCAGATCATGCCTCCTGAACCTGATCAACTTCTTTGAGACAGTCACCAAAGCTGTGGATGAGGGTAAGGTGGTTCACACAGCCTATCTTGACCTCGCCAAGGCTTTCGACACCATCCCCCATTCTGGAATTATAGCTAAACTCACTAAACTAGGTATAAATCCCTACGTCACAAGATGGGTTGCCAAATGGCTCACTGACAGAACCCACATTGTAAAAGTTGCAGACTCCAAATCTGACCTCAAAGCAGTGGCAAGTGGAGTACCACAGGGTTCTGTCCTGGGACCTCTCCTGTTTGGTATCTACTTCTCTGAAGTACAGGCTAACACAGAAGGCCTCTGGCTAACTAAGTTTGCAGATGACTGCAAACTAGGAGCCATAGTCATGTCCCCAAATGATGTGGACATCCTACAGAAGGGCCTCACTGAGACAGATGCCTGGTGTCAGAGCCATGGCCTCGAGCTCAATGCCAAAAAGTGCAGTGTCATCCCCTTTGGTAAAAACTCTGTACCCATGAACTACCACATAGGCAGCAATCTACTTAACACAGAATGCGTGATAAGAGACCTTGGGACCCAGGTGGACAGTAGTCTCTCCTTTGATAGTCACATCGCCACAGTAGTCAGGAAGTCCTTCTATGTGGCACACCTCATCATAAAAGGGTTCTCATCCAGAAAAAAAGAGGTAATTGTTTCCCTCTACTCATCACTCATGAGACCCATTATAGAATACAACGCCCCTTTTGGAATGTACCTCACAAGACATCTGCAGCAGCTGGAAATGCCACAGAAGTACCTCACAAAGAGGATTACTGGCCTCAAACAAATGCCCTACACTGACCACCTCAAAAAACCCCAGCTTTATTCCGTAGCACATCGCCTACTCCGAGGTGATCTCTGCCTAACATATAAAGCTATGTCAAACCCAGAGCTGTGGGGACATGCTACACCTAAAGAAATCCCAATCCCTCCGAGCTACATGCTCTAGGGACCTAAACCTTGTCACCACAATAAACAGGACACACTGGAGGGATAGATTCCTGTCCCAGAGACTTCCTATACTCTGGAACAAGCTACCCATCTATGTCAAGCAAAGTTCTTCATTAGCACTCTTCAAGAAAAATCTTGATGAGTGGATGGGAAATAGGAAATACACCCCGGGGATCACTTCTGTGTCTCTGCTGGACAGTAGCACAGGAAAATAATTTTCTTGGGTGGCATATGCTATGGAACCTTGCTGGCTAGGCTTACGTAGGCCCTTGGGCTGATAGCCTGGTACCTACCTATGAATGCCATCTAGACAGTTATGAAAATTGGAAATAGCTGCTAAGTGGACTCTGATGGTAGAAGCTGATGCTCCATTCTCAAAACAATCTGAATGGTATTGAAGTATAACAGATACAGGAGCTGAGAGGGGGTCTACTATCTGTTCTTTAGACTACAGAGTGAATCCATTCCACTTATCTCTGTAGAGTTTTCTGGTGGATGGCTTATGGGAGGCCAGAATAATATCGTGAACAGATGAGGAGAGGATATCCTGCCTGGCAACTAATGGAAATGGAGAAACCAAGCTGTCAGCATGAGAGTGGACAGATTCGGGAGAGTCAACCCTTGAGGGTGAGAGATTGTCCAGACAAGTGCCCCGGATCTATGGAGGTTGCAACAAGTGAGGCCGGAGGAAGGGGAACCACACTTGATGAGGCCAGAATGGGGCAATGAGGATCACCTTGCATCTCAACCGAATTGCTTTCTTTAAAAATATAGGTATCAAGGGAATTGGAGAATAAGCATAGAGGAGACCCATGGCCAAACGTGAGTCAAAGCATCTCTCGGGGGAAAAGTGCAAAGAAGCTGCTGCATTTGTTGTTCAAGGGGGAAGCAAAGAGATCACAGCAAGGCTGGCCCCACCGGCTGAAAATTTCAGCCATCATGTTTGGATTGAGAGACCACTCGTGTGGAAGGAGACTGCATCTGCTCATCCTGTCCGCAATCACGTTGGAGCTCCCCGGGATATGCATTGCTATAAGAAAGCGGTTGGAAGCTATCGCCCAGTGCCAAATTCTCATGGCCTCTTGACACAGGGGTAGGATTTGGTCCCTCCTTATTTGTTTATGTACCAGACTACTTACATATTGTCCGAATGAATCACAATCATTCTCAATAGAAGGAGCGGATGTAATGCCTGCAAAGCTAACAGCACCACTCTCAACTCCAGAACATTGATATGCAAGTTGGACCATGTGCCTTGGACTGTCTTTTCCTGAAAATGGCCCCCACCACCCTATAAGGGAAGTGTCCGTGGTCACCGTGGCATTGGGTTGAGGGATCTGGAAGGGACGACACCAAAGTTTTTGGTCTGGCCTCATCCACCAGAGAAGATCTTGCTTGCTAGAGTTGGTAATGAGGATCTGTGAGTTTAGGGGGTGAAGGTTTGCCAACCATTGGGACAAAAGAAGCCATTGTAACAGTCTCATGTGTAATCTTGCCAGAGGAACAATCAGAATGGCCACAGCCATAGACCCCAGAGCCTGGAGAACTTTCCTTGCTGACACCTTTCTTCGGCAGAGTATCACTTGTACTTGCAATCTTAATCTCTGAAACCTGAGAGCTGGTAGAGATATCAGGCATGTTCGATTATTGAAAACTGCCCCTATAAATTCCACTTGTTGGGTAGATTGTAGATTGGATTTCTCCCAGTGGATTGTGATGCCTAAAGACTCCACCAATGAGTGTGTGTAATGGAGGGCTATGGTCAGGAGAAGCTTGGTGGGAAGCAGAGAGGAGCCAATCGTTTAAATATTGAAACACCTGGAATCTCTGAGGTCTCAGATGAGCTGTCACCACTGCTAGACATTTTGTGAGCACTCTGGGGGCTGTCGAGAGACCAAATGGCAGGGCACTGAACTGTTAATGACTGACTCCTAGCCTGAAGTGGAGGAGACTCCTGCAGCATTTGTCCATTTTGATGTGGTAATACACATCCCGGAGGTCTATCGAGCACATCCAAACATCCTCTTGTAAAAAAGGGAGCATGGACTTGAATACTGACCATGTGGAATTTGGTTTGAATGACTGACTTGTTTAGAAGGCTGAGCTCCACAATGGGTCTCCAGTTCCCTGTCTTTTTTGGCACCAAAAAGAATCTCGAGTAAAAACCTGATCCGCACTGGTCTGGGGGGACTGGTTGGATGACTCTTTTTTGACACAGCTTTTTTATCTCTGAAGCCACTTCTTCCCTTTGACTGGGTGGAACATTGGGAAGGTGTTTTGAAAGTTTTGGACGTGATGTTAGACAAATGTAATAGCCTCTGGAGATGATTCTCTGCACCCAGCGATCTTTTGTAATAGAACACCAGGCAGTCTGGTGCAGAGAAAAATGAGCCTGATTGCTTCCAGAGTAAAGCAATCGGACAATGGTTCAGGAGTGCTGATAAGACCGTCTGGAGAAAGAATCCCTGGAGTCTTGATTTCAGGGATCCCCTCTGCCCCTAAAGGGGCATCTTCTGCCATTGTAACCCCCTCTGGCTCTGGGAGAATCCTCACCATGTGCATTGCAGAAAGAACCTTGAGACTTTTTGTGCCAGATTTTCCCACTCCTCTGGTTACTGGAAAAAGAACGTTGGGGCTTGGAAAAACGTAGGCCAATGGCAGACAAGGTCTTTCCATCCTGCTCGTACCTGGCCAATGTGTCCTTTACTTTCAAACCAAACAAGGAAGATGGTTCAATAGGGGCATTCAAAAAGGAGGACTTGAAGGAGTCCGCGAGGTCAGAGATGCGCATCCAGGCATGACGCCTCATGACTATGCCTGCACCTGCAGCTCTAGATGCCCCTTTGGTTGCATGGAAGAGCAACTTCATGGACAAGTTGGAGATAGACTCAAGGGTGGCAAGTTGAGAGGCAACCTTATCTCATGCCCCATCAGAAATGTGACCCGTGAGGGCTCCAGAAAGTTCAGAAATCAGATCCCTTTGGAGCCTCGTGAAATGTGCCAAGTAGTTCAGAGACCTGACTGCAAAGGTCACTGAAGCAAAAACTCACTTCCCTAGTCTGTCCACAGCCCGGGATTCTCTGCTGGGTGGGTGAACAGTAAGACTTTCCTCCACAAGGTCCTTTTTAGTGGCCATTGCCTCCACCACAGCATCTACAGACAAGAGACTCCTCCGGGGAGTCAAAGTGTTTCTTCTTACATGCCTTCTTCCGAGGAGGTTCTTCAGTGGGGATGTCTGAAGAAGACTCAGAAGGAAGAATGCCCTGACCTGGGGTTTTCTGAGGCTTCTGCTCTCGGTGTCCTGGGGGGGTGGGGGGTGGCCCATGGTAGCTGTAGCTCAGAGGGAGCAGGGGGAAGATCCGACATAGGAGGAGTGCTTCCAGAAGCAAGCATCCTCTCCATCACCGGGAAAGCAGGCCTGCCCGAAGAGGAATAGGAGCCTGGAACCGAGTAGGACAATCTCAGAAACCGTGGTCACACCCCGATCCATCAGACTCACTCCCGGGGATGGAGCCTCAAGCAAGATCGGGGCAGAAGTTGCCCCCGGATCCAAGGATGGAACCAATACAAAACTTGGAACCATGCTCAGAACCGAGGGTTTCACCCCCCAACCATGAGACTGAAAAAGGGACGGTTTTGATGGCACCAAAACCCAAAGGGATGGCCTTGAAGCCTCAGTGAGGGTCACTGTCAGCGCCAAGGAGTGGGTTCCTACCAAGAACGTCGTAGCTGACTAAAACTTGGCAAATCTGGCAAGGAGGTTTTACAGAGAGGTGAGAAACCCCCAGACAATACACACAATCATTGTGCGAGTCACTGTTAGGGAGTCTGCCACTGCAGGAGGTACAATGTCTAAACCCCGAAGTCCCTTTTTTCTCAGAGATATCCATACACACAAAAACAAACAAAGTACTGTTTAGAAAGTGAGAAAAAGAAAGCAGAAAAGGAAGACACCAATGATAGTATCAAACGGTATCACAAGGGTAGGAGACGACATACCAACGATGGTATAAGAAATACCAGATGGGTAGAGCTAGATAGATAAAGAGGTACAAAACGAGTTAGATTAGGAAAAAAAAGGTTCAAAAATACACAAATATTTATACACTTTGACACTTAGCTAGAGAGCTCAGTGAAACGCTGCTATATGGCTATGCTAGAAATGAGATCTAAGGTAAATGGGAGAAGGGCATTGTGGGTAGCAGCTTAGCTCGCGAGTTTTTGGTATATGCGAGCTTGGTATTTGCCCGACTCGCTTCCAAGGGCTCAGAATCAAACCCATCAGTGATGAATGTCTCTTTATCTTTTGGGCTGCTGACCTCTTATAGGATCCGGAAGACTCAAGCTCAGCTACAAAAGCCAATCAAATTTACAAAGTAACAGAAACAGATCTTATCCAAGAAGACAGAAGGAAGAGAACAGATTAATTTAAAAAGCTAGGTAAGTAAACTTAATGGAGTGAAAGGCAAGGTGATAGCTCTTATGTATTAATTGGATGAAGCAGCTGAGCAGCACACGTTTAATTAATATAGTTCAAACTCAGTGTCCTCAGGTAAAATAGGTATGAGTGACGGATGATATTATTTACCGAAAAAATGAAATCACAGGTTAGTGCAGTCATAGTACAGTGAGTAACAGTCTTTGCCTTCATATTAAGACTGGAAACAACAATACCGTGAACTTACTTTCCTGTAGCAAAGGCATGTGCTCCAGGCCAAAGGTTTGATCGAAGAACTGCAATAGCATACTGTGGAATCAAGTTAGAGGACAGCTTTGTCGACCATGGAGAAATCTGACTGATTTCTTAAAAAGAAAAATATGCATAACTTATAAATGCAGTTTTTACTTCCTGCTTAAGATCATCTAATCAGTAAGACATTGTAAACTAACAAACACTACATTTGCCTGTGTGTAATAGTAAAAGCACATAAAATTAAAATATGGTAGACAGAATTCTTTTGAAATGACATCTAGTCAGTTTATAATGGCTCATCATCTGCTAATTTAATATAGAAGCTATTCAAGCTTTGGATAAGTTTTCTATCCAGATGATTAGTGGCACCAAGTCTCACCTGCAGATCACAACATAGGAAATGTAGGTAGCAATGCATAGTGAATTTGTTGCAAAAAAAGCTACATCATGCTGACCTGAATTTGATGTCCACAACTTCCATGTGGCACAGAGTAACTTGCTCAACCTACCCACTACTCAAAAGCAATACCTGGAAGCAAACACATTTTTACTTCAAAAATATGCACACTAGTGCACATCACTGCTAGTTATATAATGAGAAGTTATGTACCTACCATAACGTTCCATGTTAGTTGTCTTCTTCTCACCTTCTTTTTTGCTGGATGGGTTCGGAGCCGATCCTCAGCTCCGACTCGGCTTATACCAAAGCTCGAGAGTTATTTTTACCAGCTCGAGGTAACCCTGTATCCCACAATGCTAGGCGCTAACTACCCAGATCTCGTTTGATAGCTAACACTATAACAGTTCTGCCCCCAGAACAAAGGAAAGAATGGCATACCCACATAGATAGCCATCCTAAGAAAAGGATAACCACTGGAGACCATACTGGGCAAAAAAGGAAGGCTCCGAAGGATCCTATCGGTCTGTCCAGGCTAGGGGGTTAAAGGGCGGGACGCAAGAAAGAAGGCGAGAAGAAGACAACTAACATGGAACGTTATGGTAGGTACATGACTTCTCAATGTTAGGTTGTCAATTTCGCCTTCATTCTTGCTGGATGGGACCGCATCCCTAGCACCTCAACCCTGGGTGGCTCATTGGAACAGACTCTTGAGGACGGTGGAACCAAAGTTAGCTCGGCTTCTGGAGGCCATGTCCAATTTGTAATGAGAAATAAAGGTATGGGGAGAGGCCCATGTGGCTGCCACACAAATTGAATCTAAAGGCAACCTGTCCTGAAAGGCTATAGACGTAGCTAAGGCTCTAGGTCTTGAAGGAAGCTTTTGACGCCTCAGTTCATAGTTGAAAGTGATGACAGACACCAACCATCTAGAAAGGGTTACTTTGGAAACTGGAAGGCCTTTCTTCCCTTCAGCATAAGATAGGAAGAGCTGGTCAGATTTCCTAATTTGCTTGGTTCTATCCAGGTAGTAACGGAGTTGCGATGAACATCCACGAAATGCAACTTTTGTTCCTCTCTGTTAAGACTAATTAGGGAAGAAAACTGGGAGATCGATAGTCTGGTTTAGATTTGCCTCAGAAGATATCTTGGGTAAAAAGGAGGGGTTAGTTCTGAGGGACACTCTATCTTTATGGAAAACCAGATAAGGAGGATGAACGCAAAGGGCGTGAAGTTCTGAGACTCTCCTCGCAGAGGTTATGGCCACTAGAAACAAAGTTTTCCATGAGAGTAACTTCAAGGAAAAGGAAGCCGCAGGTTCAAAGGGAGGGAGAATCAAGGAGGTTAAAACTAGATTCAAATCCCACTGCGGTGGGGGATGTCTAACTGGGGGCTTAAGTAAAAAGATACCTTTAAGGAATGCTTTACAAAGTTTATGAGACATAATGGAGGAGTCTGACAAGCCAACATAAAAATTTGAAATGGCCGCTAACTGGACTCTGATAGTGGAGGAAGAAGATCCTGAATGAAAGAGTTCGGCCAAAAAATCTAAGACCGATTGGCTAGGAGCCACAAATGGGTCTATGTTCCTAGATTTTGCCCAGAAGGAAAAACGTTTCCATTTGCTGGCATAAATCCTCCTGGTAGAAGATTTGTGAGACGCTAAAATGATGTCACGTACCGAATGGGAGATAAAGGGAAGCCTGGCTAAGGTTGGAAGTGGAGCAACCAAGCTCTGAGGTTGAGAGAGGGAAGGGATTGGTGCAGCTTGCCCGACTGATGGGTCAAGAGATCTGGAACTGGGTCCAGATGCCAGGGCTGCTCCAAGAGGTAACGATGCAGGAACAGAAAGCATATTTGTCGAGGCCAGTATGGAGCAATGAGGATCATTGTGGATCTCAAGGCGGTAGCTTTCTGAATCAACTGAGTGATTAATGGAAAGGGGGGAAAAGCGTACAGGAAACCCCGGGGCCAATCGTGGACTAGAGCGTCTCTGGGGGGGGTGGCCGGGAAGAGAGTGAAAAATTTGTGGCATTTGCTGTTCTGGGGTGTAGAGAAAAGATCGCAGCAAGGCTGACCCCATTTTCTGAAAATTTTTTCCACTACTGACTGCTTGAGAGACCACTCGTGCGGCATGAGAATGGCTCTGCTCAGCCTGTCCGCTATGACGTTGGACTTCCCGGGGATATGCGTTGCTATCAGAAACCGTTGAGAGGAGATCGCCCACTGCCAAAGTCTGAGTGCTTCTCGACATAAGGGATAGGACTTGGTTCCACCCTGCTTGTTGATGTACCACACTACGAACATATTGTCCGTCTGAACTGCAATCGTCCCAATGGGAAGAGAGTCCTGAAGGGCTTGCAAAGCTAAAAGAACTGCTCTCATCTCTAGGACATTGATGTGCAGGTGGCACTCGAAAGGTTGCCAAGTGCCCTGGACCGTCCTGCCCTGAAAATGCCCCCCCACCCCCCACCCGATCAGGGAGGCATCCGTTGTCACTGTAGCAACCGGGGGGGGGGGACGAAGGGTCTGCCCTGAGTCACTTGAAGGGAGACCATCCACCAAGACAGGCGTTTCTTGCAAAACTGGGTTATCAAAATGTAGTGTGACATCAGGAGCTGCTGGAAGGACCACTGAGAGAAGAGCATCCATTGCAGGAGTCGCATGTGGAAGCGAGCTAAGGGAAGTAACATAATGGCAGCCGCCATGAGACCTAAAGTCTTCAGTACAAACTTGGCCTGAATTTTGTTGTTTTGAAGCAGGATATGAACATGTCCGCGAATATCTGAGATTCTTTGTGCCGTCAGTCTTGCAGAGAGTTCGACTGTGTCTAATATGGCACCTATGAAGGTAACAGACTGACAAGGTGACAAGGCAGACTTTTAAAAGTTTATGGAGATACCTAGCTTTTCACAAATCTGAATGGTGTAATCTCTGGATTGAATAAGTTGATGCCTGGTGGTGGTGGTAAGGAGCCAGTCGTCTAGATATGGAAACACCTGGAATCCTTGACGCCTCAGATGAGCTGTAACCACTGCCATGCATTTGGTGAACACTCGAAGGGCTGTAGTGAGACCAAAGGGCAGGGCCCTGAACTGGTAGTGACTGGCTCCCAGCCGGAAGCAGACAAACCTCCTGGAGCGCCTGTGCATTTTGATGTGGTAGTACGCATCCCGAAGGTCTATAGAGCACATCCAATGGTCCTGACCCAAAAAGGGTAGAATGGACTGTAGCGTGACCATCCGAAACTTTGTTCTTTGAACAGACTTGTTCAGTCTGCTGAGATCCAAAATTGGTCTCCAGTTCCCTGTCTTTTTTGGTACTAAAAAGAACTTGGAGTAGATTCCGGATCCTTGCTGGTCTGCTGGGACTGGCTGGTTGGCCCTTTTTCTTAGCAGTTTTGAGATTTCTAATACTGCTTGTTCCCTTAGACTGGGTAGAACATCTGGAAGGGGCCTGTTTGGCTGTTCTGGGGTGTGGACAAAGGGAATTTTATAACCCTCGCATATGATCGACCGTACCCATGTGTCTTCGGTAAGGGAAAGCCAGGCTTTTGGGTACAGTGATAATCTTCCCCCAACTGCCTCCGAAGGTGGACAGTCGGGCAGCTTCTCAGGGATGCTGGAAGGGTTGGCCAGACAGCTTCTCTGCTACCCTGATTCTGCGGACCCCCTCTGCCCCTGGGGGCGGTGTCTATTGTTGTCCCCCCCCGCCTCTAGAGGGGAACTCGCCTTGTGCATCCGGTGCGACTCCCTGTGGTTTGTGGAACCACACTTTTCCACCCTTCTGACCTTTGGGGTATGGTCTGGATGGGGTGGAAAAACGGACTCCCATGGCAGAGAGAGTCTTGCCGTCTTGTTCGCATCTGGTCAAAGTATCCTTCACTTGAGGTCCAAACAACACCGAACCATCAAAGGGAGAGTTGGTGAAGGACGCCTTAAAGGGGTCAGCAAAGTTACAAAGCCGCATCTAGACATGTCGTCTTAAGGCCACACCTGTGCCTGCAGCCCTACTCACCCCATCGGCCACATAAGAAATAAGCCGCATGGAGAAGTTAACGATCGAGTTTAGGGTTGCCAGCTGGGAGATGATTTTGTCCTGAGACCCCGCAGCTGTTGGATCCTGTAGAGTGTCACCCATTTCTTTGAGCAAGTCTCTTTGAAGACGGGTGAAATGACATAAGTAATTCAGCGACCGCATGGTAAAGGTCGCTGAAGAAAACATCCGCTTGCCGTACCTATCCATGGTCCTAGATTCCTTATTAGGAGGATGGATAGGTATCGAAGGATCAGCCAGTTCCTTCTTAGTGGCTGCTGCCACCACCATGGCATCAACAGGGACACCCTTGGTCAAAAACTGTTTATCAGCAGGGGCGGTGATAAATTTTGAAGGCCTCCGCGGGGTAGGTTCCATCGAGTCAGGGGCCATTCATGCCTTCCTGGCCACCACTTCCATAAGGGGGTCAAAGGGCGGAGACACCCAGGAGGTGGAAGGGCGAGAACCAAATGCCTCTAGGTAAACCGACTCGTCCTCGGAAGGATTGAGGGTAGACCAGTTCCCCCTCTGCTTGAGGATCTCAAGGATGTCAGAGAAGGAGACATCCTCAGAGGGGGATCTTGGGGACCCTTCCGACTCATCCAAGTCGGTATCAGATGTGATGGACTCAGGGGAGTCCAGATGCTTCCTCTTACATTTCCTCTTCCGAGGGGGCTCCCCTGACGGATCAGGGGAGGCCTCAGAAGAGGAGGATGCTCCCAATGGGGGCCCCTGAGGCGTAGGATCTCTGCGGTCAGGGTCGAGAGGATGGGTAGAGACCGTAGCAGGCACTACAGTCGGAGGAGCTGAGGGAGCTGACTGAGGAGCAGGCACAGGGGCCAGCACACTCCTTATGACCTCGAAAGCACCCCTATCAGGCAGAGAAGAAGGTCCCCACTCCGAAGAGATAAGGACCCCACCCGGCACCGAGAGGGATGGCTCCGAGGCCGATGTCGGAGCCGAACTCACCTGCGCCGAGGCTGCGAGAGGGAGAACGGGGTCGGACAAGGGTCCGATGCCACTCGCCCCCTCGGAACCAACGAGGGAGTCACGGCGTCCGGATCCCTCCAAGGATGGCACCATAGAAGAAATTGGAGCCGACAACGGAGCCGAAATGGGTGATATCGGCTCTGACGTGTCGACGGTCTCGGCTCCCACAAACTCCGGTTCCGAACTCAGAGGAAGAGTCGGAGGAGGAATCGAGGATGGAATGGGGATAGCCACTGTCTGTTGAGAAGGGCTATGAAGCATCTGGGCCAGTGCCTGCAACTTAAGGAGTCTGCTAACCACCCTCTCGAGTTCATGGTCCGAAAGCCTGGAAGACCGAGAGGAATGGGACCGGTGACTGCGCTCCGAAAGCAAAGCAGACCTCTGAGCCGAATGGACAGACTCCAAAGAGGGGGACCTGGAGCGCTTACGAGTCAAAGTCGGTTCCGACAAAACTATCGGAGCCGACTGAGTTTTTGAAGTGTCGGCTCCAGCGGGAGCCGATCCTGAAGCAGAAGTAGCACCACTGGTCGGAGGCTCTAAACTCAGAGCCGACGATTTAGTGGGCTTAGAAGGCTTGCCCGATGAGGACTTGGCCGGGGAGCCTTCAGGCTTCAATAAGACTCTCAAAATCAATTTGTTTCTGCGTTCCTGCAGGACTCTTGGACTGAATGCATGGCAGACGGAACAAGAGTCCTGCAGGTGCAGAGGGCCTAGGCAATACAAGCAAGAAGTGTGACCGTCTGTCAGAGACATTTTCTGACAGTACGAGTCACACTTCTTGAAGCCTGAGACCTTGGACTCCTTAGACATAATGGTGGAACACACACACACACACACACACACACACACACACACACACACACACACACACACACACACACACACACACACACACACACACACACCACAGTAAAGAAAAACCTAGTTCAGTCACTTCACCACACCAAAGACTAAGACTAAAACTAAAACTAACTTTAACAAATTAACCAAAAAATAACTTGGCCCTAAGGCCTAGTTATATAAGGGGAAGGAAGGGCTGAGGGGGCTATATAAGGCGGGTTACTCTAAGAGGGTGAAAAGGGGAAATAACGAACACTAACCCTGAAAATAAAAGGGAAAAACCTTACCCGAAAAGCTGTTTTTTTTTTTAATTTATCAGAGAGCCAGCAAAAATGCAACCTCGCAGCTAAGTGGCAAACGAGATCTGGGTAGTTAGCGCCTAGCATTGTGGGATACAGGGTTACCTTGAGCCGGTAAAAATAGCTCTCGAGCTTTAGTATAAGCCAAGTCGGAGCCGAGGATCGGCTCCGAACCCATCCAGCAAGAATGAAGGCGAGGATCGGCTCCGAACCCATCCAGCAAGAATGAAGGCGAGATTGACAACTTAACATTACTCTATAAACTCCATCAGATTAGCATGAATACTATCACAGGAAATGCTTCAGAAGAAACTAAAGATAACAAATTTATGTGGATACTCTACCAAAATAAAAGTTTCTCATTCTAGAAACAAAGACATTCCCCAAACTTCTCCCCAGATGCCTTGTACTCTCTGATCTGGTGCAGCACAAAATTGTCAACTTAGTTGCATCCTTTCACAATGATGTCCACGTGCATCTGTGTTCCCTAACTAAACTTACCACTGTTGCAATGTACAACTTCTTGGATGAGTAATGTTAAAGTTTAAAGTTCAGTATCAGTTATGCTTTGCTCAAAAAGTAATACACAGAACAATTACAACTGTTTTGCAGACACCTTGACATGGTATATCCTATACACAAAGCCAAGATTTAGGGCAGACTTCAACTTATGTTTATGGAATATAAAACAAGTAAGGTGGTGTTGCCTTCATTCACACAGTACTCTTCTCATGGAGGCTCTTCATAGGTTCATACTAGGCTATCTGCCCTAGGGCATTTATAAGCCTAGCCCAGAGTTTTGTGGCTTTCGCCACCCCTTTAGTTTGAAGGATATTATGCCCATTATTTTGCTGTGCCTCTGTCAAGCAGTGACACTGAGGTTATCCCTGGGGTATACCTGCGATCTCCCATCCATTGGTCAAGATTTCTATTGAACAAAGCCAGCGAGGTGCTCTGCCTCACATGTACTGGGATTTTGTTCCACAGCATGGGGAGTCTCTGGGTAATGAATCTGTCCCTCCAGCACGTCCTATTAATAGCCGTGTTGCGGTTTAAGTCTCTTGCCCTTGTACTTCTGATGGATTTAGATTTTTTGAGGTGAAGCATGTTCATTAATTCCGGGTTGGACATGGCCTTGTATGTCAGGCACAGGTCGCCTCTGAGCAGACGGTAAGCGACTAAATAGAGCTGGAGTTCCTTCAGTCGGGCAGCATAAGACATATTTTTGAGACCCTTTATCCTTTTGGTGAGGAACTTTTGGGGCCTTTCCAATTGCTGCAGGTGTCGGGTCAGATACATTCCGAATGGGGCATTGTACTCAATCATTGGTCTGATGAGTGATGAGTACAGGGGAACGATGACCTCCCTTGATCTAGATGTGAATCCCTTCGTGATCAGGTGGGCAATGTAGAAGGTCTTTCTAACAACTTTAGCAACGTGTGTGTCAAACGAAAGGTTACTGTCAACCTGGGTCCCCAGATCCCTGATAACCTCTTCTGTGCTTAGTGGATTGCCACCTATATGGTAACTAGGGGTAACCTTGTTTTTCCCGAAGGGTATGACTATGCATTTTTTGGCGTTTAACTTTAGGCCATGGCTCTGGCACCAGTTATCCATTTCTATGAGACCCTTCTGAAGGATGTCTGTGTCAGATGGGTTTTCAACTATGGTGCCCAGTTTGCAGTCATCTGCAAACTTTGTCAGCCATAATCCTCCTGTGTTTGCTTGTACTTCTGAAAAGTAGATGCCGAACAAGAGTGGGCCCAGGACTGAGCCCTGTGGGACACCACTTGTGACAGGCTTGGAGTCTGACATGGCGCCAGCAACTCTGACCCTGTGGGTTCTGTCACTTAGCCAGTTTGCAACCCATCTTGTGACGTATGGGTTTACATTTAAGCTGGTGAGTTTTTCAATGATTCCCGAGTGAGGTATTGTGTCGAAAGCCTTTGCCAGGTCAAGGTAGGCTGTGTGGACTGCCTTGCCCTCGTCAATGGCCTTGGTGACTGTTTCAAAAAAGTCAACCAAGTTTAAAAGGCATGATCTGCCCTTGACAAAGCCAAACTGGGTTGGATCCAAAGTCTGCAAGTCCCATATGTCTCTATTTATGAGTTCCATTATGATCCTCTCCATAGCTTTGCAGACCAGGCTTGTCAAGCTGATGGGACGGTAGTTTCCGGGGTCGGTGGAGGCACCTCCTTTGTGAAGTGGGACCACCGTTGCCGTACGCCACTCCTTGGGTACGTATCCCGAGGTGAGGCTAAGATTAAACAGCTGCCCTAACTGCGGGTTTAATTCCTCATTGAGTTCGTGGAGCACACAACCGGGGACACCATCTGGTCCCATGGATGCTGTGTTTTTTGCCTTGGAGAGAGCAGTTCTCACCTGAGCATTTGAGATGTTTGGGGGGCTACAATCCTCTGGTATAGATATTTCTCCTTTTGGGGGTGGGTGGGGGAGAATTTGCACTGAACCTGTCAGCCAGTATGTTGGCAATGTCTGTAGGTTCAGTGATTTTTACATAATTTTGAACTAATTCTGAGCATATCTGGGAGTTTCCTCCCAGGTTTCTAACATAGCTAAAAAAGGCCTTATGATTGTCTTTTGAGTCCTTAGCGATTTTTTTCTCAAAATTTGCCTTGGATGATTTTATGAGAGATCTTAGTTTTTTACTTATAGTGATCAAGGGTGTCTTCCCTTTTACGGATTTTGCTCTATCTTGTAGTAGCTTCTTCCTTTTGTTGTAGAGCTTTGTTTATGGCTGGGGTCCACCAGACTGGACGCTTGCCTTTGGTACAAACAGTCTTTGTTTTGTTTGGGATTGCCTGATCCATGCAGTCCTGGAGGTGCTGGTAGAAGGCATTTGTAAGTGATTCAGCGGTTTGAGTAATGGTTTCCACTGGCTCAGGGGCCTTGAAAGAGACCACACCAGACTTTAGAAGTGTGAAGTCGGCTTTTGAGAAGTTTTTCACTGTGGTCTTTTTTATCTGGGGTGGGGGCAGGATGTGGACTTCCAGTGAGATTAGTTTATGATCTGATCTCACCAATGATGGGTATACTTCTGGTGTTGAACATTGTGACCCCATGTTCGTGATGATGAGATCTAGTATGTTTTCTCCTCTTGTGGGGATGGTAACTAGTTGTTCCATTGCGTTTGAGTTTATGAACTCTAGGAACCTTTGGGCTAGAGTGTTGGGGCTTGAGTAGTGATCCCAGTCTATATTTGGATAGTTGAAATCACCCAGTATGATGGTGTTCGGAGACACATCCTATAAGAAGCTCATAAAAACAAAGTCTGGATGCTCATATCATATGATCTATGAGTAGGTGTTCTACAGTAGGGATTTTCTGTTCTCATATATTCTATTAGAGAAAATTCAGAATTTTCTATAGTTGCTGCAGCCAGTTCACATCATAATGTCAGTCACTGAATTAAGAGGAATAGATGCTTTCTAGTTTGATGCCCATGCATCGATTACAACCCAAAACAAAGCCAAAAAAAACCCCCCACAAGAACAAGAGGGGTGAAAGAGGGTTAATAATCAACTGCTGCAGATTAATCGATTCATCTTCACACTCTGGTGTATGAGATCATGGTGTGTGATTCTGTGGAACAATGATTATATTGTCTATCTCAGTGGGCCGAATTGGCCAAACTACCATTTAATTTTATAAAAACTAACTGCTCCTCTGTGCTTTGTAAGCAGATTTGACTTTGTAAGAAGATTAGACTGCATTTGATATTGAAGAATTTGAGATTCCAAAAACCAGCACACAAACAATCTGTATGGCGTCTCTGTGATGGCTTTAATTTGATGCATAACAGACTGCTACCCAGTGCTATATCATGCAGTTCCCAGTACTATGAGGTATTTGATACAGTAATGAGTTTACCGATGCCCAACTGTACTAGTGAACCCCCCAAAATAATCTACAGTCCCTTGCAAGAAGACAATCTTAACTTTAATGTTTTATGCACCAAATCCATCCTAGTATTTTGTGGAATTTTCTATTAAAGCACAAAGGCTTTGCTTCTCTCACAAACAACACTGTATGTTCTCCACCGTCAGACAGTAACATTTGATCAGTTACAGCCTTCTTCATTGTCCTTTAGGCAGTTTCAGCACTGTCTAGAATTTTCATTAGCAGGATGCCTTTGTCCTGCCTCACAAACAACATTTGATGTGTTACAATGTGTCATATGTTTTAGGCAGCTCTGGTATTAACTTGATATTTTTTTTTCATTTTTAGAAAATTTGTTCACCAACAGGAAACTTTAGTCCATCCTGCACATGTGAAATCAGCAGTATTTGATATTGCAGTTTGCCTTCAGTTTTCTTTAGGCAACTTCAGTAATGTTTGCATTTTTGCATCTCTAGAATGTCCTGTAATAATAGGAAGCCTCTGCCACATACATGTAATGATCTATTCTAAAACTGAAAATAGGAAAGTCTGATGTGTTACGGAATGCCCTCTGTGTTCTTCAAGCAGTTTTAGTACTGTTTATTTTTTTCCTGAACAGAATTTCCATGACAACTGGAACCTTTTATCTCTCTCGTACAGAAAAATATTCAGTCCCCACTGAGGAGTTGCACTGTAGCAATATTTGATGTATTTCAACATACCTATCATATCCTTCACATATGTCCTAAAACTGTAAGCCAGCTGAAGTATTATTAAGGACCCCTGTCCCTGCCACATAAAGCAAATGTACTGCTTTAGCAAAAACAGTTTACATATCTTTACATATTTCTTATTTGTCTGTAAGATCGTATAGTACAGTTGTGTACCTACCATAAATGTAGATGTTTGAGTGTTCACCCTGCTGCAGTCATCACACTTGGATTATCCTGCCGTCAGACGGTGCCGCAGTCGGCCTGAATTCCAAAGTCTTGGTAAGGCGTCGGTTGCTGTCGCTTCTTCCCTGACGTCAGTGCATCAGGGGTATATAAGAGGCATCCAATGCCATTTTCTTCAGTTTTTCTTGCCCCAAATATCAGGTGCCCCCAAAAGGTAGGCAAAATATATATATATATATATATATATATATATATATATATATATATATATATATATATATATATATATATACATATGGCTATATAAAAATAAAACAAAACCCTTGGGTACAAGCAAATACACCACAGAGATAGTATAGGATAAGGTGGTAGAGATAGGTTCAGCTAGTTCAGTGGGGATGGAGGGAGGGTAGCCTGGACTGCAGCAGGGTGAACACTCGAACATCTACATTTATGGCAGGTACAAAACTGTACTATGTTCATCGTGTTACCCTGCTGCAGTCATCACATTTGGGTTGAATCCCAAAGCTAAGGAGGGGAGGTGGAGTCAAACAGGGTTAGAAGAGGCTAGTAGGCCCTGCAAAACTGCAGTGGCAAAACCAGCTCTAGTCTTAGAGTAAAGAGGTAAGTGATAGTGTTTGGTGAAGGTGTGCACTGAACTCCAAGTAGCAGCTTCCAGAATATCCTTGGTTGGCACTCCCCTGAGAAAGGCTGCTGATGTAGCTGTAGCCCTGGTGGAGTGGGACCTAATGTTAGCAGGTACTGGTTTCCCATGATGTGTGTAGCAGAAATGTATGCAATGTCCTATCCATTTAGAAATGTTTTGAGATAGCTTTTCCTTGTGATCCTGTAGCATAGGCTACAAAGAGCTGGTCAGTTTTTCTGAAAGCCTTAGTTTTATCCAAGTAGTAACGTAATTGCCTGTGAATGTCCAAAGAGTGCAGGAGTCTTTCTCCTTTGTTCTGGGGATTTGGGAAGAAGGTGGGCAAGTGAATGGGTTGGTTTAGGGCCACACTGGATACCACCTCTGGCATAAAGGAAGGATTAGTTCGTAGAGAATCTCTGTCTTAATGAAAATTGAGGAAAGGTTCCACTGCCATTAGTGCCTGTAGCTCTGAGACTCTTCTAGCTGAGGTTATTGCTAGGAGTAGGGCAGTTTTCCATGAAAGAAATTTTAAATCAGTTGAAAAAGCTGGTAAAAAGGCCGGCAGTGTAAGTTTTTCCAGGACAAAGTTGAGATCCCAAGTAGGTGTTGGAGCTCCCCATGGCGGTCTTAAGTTCTTAGCCCCTCTGAGGTACTGTCTTAGGAGTGGATGTGAAAATAAAGGAGGATCCGTGCTGTAATGAGCTGAAATTGCTGAGGCATGGATCTTAATAGATGAAAAGGAAAGTCCTTTGTGTAACATCTCAGTTAAATATTGTAGAATCTGAGGAATGTTCGGCTCCAGGGGATTTAGGCCTTTAGCCTGGTTCCAGGAGCAAAATCTTTTCCATTTGTCTGAATAGGTTTTACTGGTGCTGGGCCTCCTGGCCTCCAGAATGACATCCATAACAGCTTTGGATAAAGATGTTGGCTGGTTGTTTAGGTAATTTGCCATGCAGCCAGGTTTAAAGTCTTGAGCTGGCTGTGTAGAATCAGATTGTCTCGCTGGGTGAGCAGGTGAGGAATTTGTGGCAAAATCCATGGTGGGCCCTGGGCCATGGTCCTTAAAATTGGATACCAATGTTGGCGTGGCCAATCAGGTGCAACGAGAATCATTTGTGGCCTCTCTAATCTGACTTTCAGCAGTACCTTTGCTAGAAGAGGCAGTGGAGGGAAGGCATACACTGTTAATGTTTTCCAACTGAATGAGAGAGCGTCCACTTTCCAAGCTAGTGGATAGAAGGTCCTTGTGCAAAATTTTTGACGTTGATGGTTGTGGGGGCTTGCAAACAGATCTGGACGCCCCCATTTTTGAGCTATCATTGCAAATACTTGTGGATCTATTTTCCATTCGTGTGGATCCATGACGTTTCTGCTTAGGTCGTCTGCCAATGTGTTTTTCTTTCCCGGCAGGAATTGTGCTTGTAATTGAACCTGGTAAGACAGTGCAGTGTTCCACAAGGTCATTGCTTGCCTGCATAGAGGGTAGGAATGTGTGCCCCCTTGCTTGTTTATGTACCACATAACTGTGGTGTTGTCTGTCCTTATTAGTAGTTGTCCTGGGTGTAGAAGGTCCTTGAAAGCTGTTAGGGCATTCTGCACTGCTAGCATTTCTTTTTGATTGATATGCAGGTGTCTCTGATCTGTAGTCCATTTGCCCTGAATGCACTGTCCTGCCATGTGTGCTCCTCCCCAGGCATAGTCCGATGCATCTGTTGTCATAGTTTGCCTGGCTGTGGGTAAGGTGAAAGGCTGACCCTTGTTGAGGTGACATGCCTGTGCCCACCATAGAAACTCCTGTTGAAGGCAGAGAATGAGTGGAATCATTGTTTCCAAGCTGTGGCTGTGCAGAGTCCATGCACTTTTCAGGTACCATTGTAATTTCCTCATATGCAGTTTTGCAAATGGTATTAGAATGCAAGATGCCATGAATCCCAAGGCCTGCAGAATTCTTCTTGCAGGGAGCTGGGTCTTTGTTGCCATTATTTTGAAATATTTAAACAGTTGTCGCTGTTTGTCTGGCATGAGATAAGCCATCTGGGCCTTTGTATTCAAGCTGGCACCCAGGAATGTTATGTTTTGTGAGGACACTAGTTTTGATTTCTTTTCGTTTACTGTGTACCCTAGGCAGCTTAGGTGTTTGTCAAATGCCAGATGCTGTAAAAGAATGCCCTTGCTTTCTGCTTGAATAAGACAGTCGTCCAGGTATGGGTATATTTGAATTCCTCTTTGTCTGCAGTATGCAATTACTGGTGCCAGGTATTTTGTGAAGACCCTGGGCGCAGTAGATAAGCCAAAGGGCAGTGCAGAGAATTGATAATGCGTTGAAACTGCAATGAAGCGGAGGTATCTTCTGCAATTTTGTCTGGGGACATGCAGGTATGCCTCCTTGAGGTCCAAAGTGACTAGCCAAGCATTCTTGCCCAGCATGGGAAGAAGCTGCTGTAGTGTTAGCATCTTGAATTTTGGTCAGATAGGTGTTCAGAATTGAAAGATCCAGAATGGGTCTCCATGCTTTGTCCTTTCTTGGAACATGGAAGAGACTTGAGTAAAATCCTTGTCCCTGCTCCTGTGTAGGTACCTGTTGAATGGCTCTCATGTTCATGAGAGCTGTAATTTGTTTTTGCACCTCTGCCCATTGATTTGGTGGCAGATTTGGCATTCCTTTGATCCTTGGTAAGGTATGAAAGTGGAATCTGTATCCTTGAGGGACAATGTTTAGAACCCATTTGTCTTTTGTAATGATGTTCCAGTTGTCTGCAAAAAATGCTAGTTTTCCTCCCAAGGGTGTTGCCAGGAGAGATTTGCTTGGTAGTTTGAGGATAGAGTCATTGTGTCTGCTTTCTGTTAGCTTGGGGCCTGTCTTCTCCTCCTCTCTGGGTAGCAGAACCCCATTGGCGAGGTTTGTAAGGGCCCTGTGACTGACTTCTGCCCCTTGGACTTCTGTATTTGCCCCTCTGTGATCTGTCTGAAGCTGGAAAGGACCAATTTTTTGTTGGCCAATTTCTGCTGAAGTGAGGGGGTTGTACCTGCAAGAAATCCTTAACCGTTTGCATAGATTTAACCTTATCCTCCATTTTCTTTAAAACCTCTTCTGCTTTGACACCAAATAATACATCCTGTTGTAAAGATGCATCTAATAATTTTGCTTTAACATGGTCAGGGAGGGTTTGCTCTTTTAACCAAGCATGTCTTCGAATGACTGAGCCAGTAACAGCTGCTCTACAGGAAGCTTCCAGTGAATCAAATCCGCACTGTAAAGTATGCTTGCCCACCTGTTCAGCTGCATGCAACAGATCCTGCATTTCCTTGAACTCAGGCTGTTCTGAGTGTGTGCTCATTTTTTTGTTTTAACTGAGACATCAGGAATTGTTGATATTTCAACATGTGAAACTGGCAATTTAATGCTCTCATAGCCAGAGTTGCAGAGGTGTATATTTTCTTTCCCCATCTATCTAAGGCTCTGGAATCTCTTTCAGAGTGCACAGGATTTTGCTCCCTTAGGACCCTGGGATATGGTTTCTGGGTCAGCTACAGGGCTTTTATAATGGAATTTGTGTGAGTCAGGTACTCTGTAGTATCTGTCTGGTTTGGCTGGAGCAGGAGGTAGTGAGTCTGGATTTAAACTAGACTCCAAGTAGACATCATCCACAATATCTAAAACAGGAGGAATAGCAAGGGGTCTGTGCTGGGGTAATAGAAGGAACTCTCAGAGCCTTTCCTTAGAATCTGAGTAATCCTGGTCTTCCCAGTGGAAATGTTCCCGCATGGTATGTAATGTTTCCCGAAAGGAGTAGTCTTCAGGGGGAGATGCTGAGGGAGTAGAATCTTCAGCATCAGAATTCTCATAAGGTGGAAAATTGTAATCCTGTTCCTCAGAAGAATCTGAGGAGAGAGAAACCTGGTCAGAGGATGCATAATCCTCCTCTTGTCTTGGTCTTTTATCAGGAGGGGGATGGGAACCCCTGATAAGGGTAATTAAATCTTCAGCCGTCTTAAGCATCTGTTTCTTAGGCATGAGGCCTTGACCTGTAGACTGATGAACAGTTTTCTTACGTTTTAAAGGAGTTTTAAGTTTAGCATAAGATTTAATGGTGAGTGTAGTCGGTCTGAAGACACCTTCTGCAACCGAAGGTGCTTCCTCTGCACCGGTGTCTAAATCTGCTCCGGTGTCTGTAGATGGCTGCATCAGCCTAGTAGACTCCGTGTGGGAGTCGGCAGCTGTCTGGGGTTCCATCTCTGCAGTCGTCAGGGGCTGCGTAGGCACCTCACTGAAAACCGGAGAACCGGCGACAGGCCCAGCTGAGGCCTCGGGGTCTGGCTTATTCCTAGGCTGCCTGTCCTTATCCTTGCGTTTTTTATGAATTGCAGTCATCGGCTGCTCTGATGGCATGATATAATTGAATTTCCTACCAAAGTAATGCCGTGCAAAGTCAAAACGGCATTTGATAGTGCATTTATTAAACCTAGCGCAAAACCGACAACCTGTGACGTTGTGGTCTGGGCCTAGGCAAGGAATACAATAGGAATGGAAGTCCTTATGAGGTATTTGCTTCCCACAAGAAATGCAATTGTTAACTTTTTCTGACATCGGACTGAGGCAAGAAAATGTTCCCCAAGTGTGATGACTGCAGCAGGGTAACACAATGAACATCGTGCAGTTCCCAATACAGTACAATTTGCATACACGTTTACTTTGCCTGTGAATATGCTATCTGCCCCCCGCCCCCAAAACTCTAAGTACAACTTCTTTTGGAGTATATTGGCTCCACTCAGACATATAAAATCAACATTCCTCCAACTCTATAATGTAATTTTTGTTGCCTCATATCTTTTTCAAAAACTGCAGTCTGTGTTGTCAGTGTATTTTAAAAATATGCATTTTGAATCACTGTTATAAGAAGGATATGCTGCTCTTCATAACAAACAATGGGTTCTGAAATAGGATTGGATGTAAACAGTGACATCAAATGCGTATAAGCTGGTAATGCCAGTGATTATATCACAGAGTAACATACCATGTATTGGCTATCCATGACTTCTAACTATGTCTCAAGGAAGGAAGACAGCATGCCATTTTATGCACAGTTCACAGTTGTTTTGATTTTATTATTTTTGAGTAATAATTTAATTAGTACATGAATTGTATTAATGAAGCATTCACCCTAAAGCTAATTCAAGGGGGCAAAATTATTATTTTTTTATTGTAAAGTCATAGTGTTAATGTTTTTAAAATAAAAAAAATATCAAGATATTGACCTTTCTTTGCACCTGGCATGATGGCACTGTTGCTGGATACTAAGATAACTCAGAGGCCCAACAAAACAAATTACAATAATTGCGTTTGGTACATGAAGCACTACTAAGCAATACAACAATGCTGTATGATAAAATTTTGAGAGAATTAGCATTGTCATCAATCATTGTTAAAAGGTAGTCGCCTATGGGCAAAGGGCCATAAAAGATATCTAGTCATTTTAGTCACTGGCTTGTTGAGAATTCTAGCATGTATACAAGAACCACATAGTCCAGATTTACATTTGCCTGACAGGTCAGATAACTGCGAAAATAGTTGAAAAAAATATTTTTCTGATTTTGCAATAAAATTTTGGTTCCTACTATTTGCTGATGCGATCAATGTGCTAACTGAAACTCTGATCCTTAATGCTCATCCCTTTTAAGATCAACTTACCATCTGGTGAATTTATGAGGCGTTTGAATGTTGGTATCCCACAATTCCACTGGAGTGGGTGGGACTACATAATTATGTATGCAAATGTTATGTTAATCAACGTCCAGATTTTTGGCCAGTTGCACCTACTTTTCTTGGGCCTTTGCCCAGATTTCTGTTGTTTCCAGGTTGAGAGGTATGCCACTCAAACAGAAATTACAGACCTAATTGGCAAAAGGTACATCTAATTTGAACATCATGATAACAATGGCTTATAATTTCACTGAAGATTTAGCCCGGGCTGCAGTATTGCTATAAACAAGCATGACTTTTGGTACTTGCCCATTGCTCTTTTGAAACCTGAGGTGATTGAAAATTACAATGAGTGGTTTCTCCTACTTGCTATCAGTTACCACTGCCTCATTTGTCTTCTGATTGAAAAGATGCATAATAGCTTTAAATCAGTTTCCAAATAAAAATGTTATTCTTCTTATTCGATAGATAAGTACTTTCAAATAAGAAGAATAAAGCTTTTATTTGAAAATTGATTTAAGGCTACTTTGCATCCTCCAGCCAGAAGAAGAATGAGGCACTGGTAACTGATACTATTTAGGAGAAACACTCGCTATAATCTTACTATTTAGGAGAAACACTCGCTATAATCTTCAATCAACTCAAGTTTCAAAAGAAAAAAGGGCAAATACAAAAATTTATTTTCAGGACTACCAGCATATCTCTGTTTAGGAGTTTACATGTTGCTATTACAAATACATTAAGTCTCTACCCTGTCTCTAAAAAAGTGCAGTGTTGTAAGTAAACATACTGTAATATTAGATATTTGAATTATCACTGCTGCACTAGCCTTACTTAGCTCTATGGGTTATAGCCTACATATATAACAGTGAGCCAGTTTCCAAAGCTTCAAGGCACCTTCCAAGTGCCCAAACCTTCAGACTGTTCATGCCAACAAAGGGAGGGAGGCAGACCCCTGAAAGGACAATGCTTGGAAAAACAAAAATAAATGTACACACCCTGCCTTAAACAGCAAACCAGAAAAAAGGGTGGTGGAGGGAGTTGTTACTGCAGTATTGATCATTTGAACGTCTACTGTTATGCTAAGTTTATTGATCACTTCTGCAGTATCCTTAGCTATTTGGGTAGATTACCCCAGCTTACAACATTTAGGAGGAGGAAGGGGAAGGGTCTATGAGCCAATGAAGAATGGACCTAGCAAAGCCTGATCTAGATTTAGAGAAGGAATCAAAATTGTAATGCTTTGCAAAACTATGTACAGAGGACTAAGTTGCTGCCTGTAGAACACTTCCAGAATCCAAACCGTTCCAAAAAGCCAGAGATGAAGCAAAGGCCCTGGTAGAGTGGGCCTTGACCCTGCGTAGTACAGTTTTGTTGTAGTGAGTATAACAAATGTTAATAGTCTGAGACTGCCATTTGGAAATGGTCTTTGATACAGGTTGTCCCTTCCTCTTACCTTCACAAGAAATGGAACAACTGATCTGAAGATCTGGAAGATTCAGTTCTGTCAAAATAGTAGCAAAGTTGTCTGTGGACATCCAAGGTCTGGAGTATCCTTTCTCCCTCATACGGGGAGATGGATAGTTTGGCTTAGTAAACTGATATATCACTTTAGGCAGAAAATAATGATTAGTTCTCAAAGAAACCTTGTCCTTGTGAAAAATGAAATAGAGTTAACTCACAGTAAGGGCTTGCAACTCTGATACCCTTCTTGCAGAGGTTAGACCCATCAGTAAAACTGTTCTCCGTGTTAAGAACCTCAGGTAAGCCATGTTAGCTGGTTTGAATAGATAAGTGTTAGCTTCTCTAACACAAAAAAGAAGTTATGTTCTTACCATAACGTTCCATGTGGAGTGCTCTTCTCGCCTTTGTTCTTACACATGGGTTCGGAACCGATCCTTGGCTCAGAGTCGGCCGCATGGCAAAGCTCTGCATCTTAGAGAAGCTCAAGACCAGGCTATATCCCACAATCCTCCCTGCCATTACTCAGATCTAGTTTGCAAGTAAACCAGACCAACCATAAACCTCAGGTGCTAAGGCTACAAACAGCAACAAAAATCAGAGACACTATCTCACTTAACAAATTAACTAAGGGTAGCGAAATATACCCCATGAGGTAAGAAACAATATACCCGGAAGGGGTTAAGGCATTTCGACCAGACTCTAGTCCTACTCGTTCTTCCAAACACGTGAGGGAGGGAAGGGAGGGAATGTAAGAACAAAGGTGAGATGAACACTCCACATGGAACGTTATGGTAAGAACATAACTTCTTTATGTGAGAGTGTTCAATCTCGCCGTTTGTTCTTACACACGGGTAGCATCCCTAACTCCGTCACCCCGAGTGACTCGTGGAAGAACGTTCCTAAGCACAGTGGAACCAAAAGATGTCCTGTCTTTGGAGGCTTTGTCAACCCTATAATGAGCGATGAAAGTATGTGGTTTAGACCACGTGGCTGCTGCACAAATCGTGTCCAAAGGCAGACGAGCTGCATGAGCCAAGGAAGTGGAAATGGATCTGGTAGAATGGCCCTTAGGTTTGGCAGGCAAGGCCTGATTCGACTTAGAATATACAAAGGCTATACAATCAGTAAGCCATTTAGATAGTGTACGTTTTGTAACTGCCATGCCCCTTTTATTGTCTGCAAACGCGACAAAAAGCTGATCTGTTTTCCTGTAATCTTTAGTCCTGTCCAAATAAAATCTTAGTTGTCTGTGGACATCCAACTTGTGCAGCATATACTCCAACTTGCTGGTATGGTTTTTGAAAAAGGTAGGGAGTTCTATGGACTGGTTAATATTCGTGACAGAACATACCTTAGGAAGGAAAGATGGATTTGTTCACAAGGAGACTCTATCTGGGTGGAAAATTAAGTAAGGTGGTTTGACTGATAGTGCTTGCAGCTCTGAAACTCTTCGAGCTGAAGTAACAGCTACGAGAAAAAGTGTCTTCCACAACAAGAACTTCAGGAGGCAGGAAGAGGCTGGTTCAAAGGGTGGCAACATTAGTTGCAACAATAATAAATTTAAATTCCATGGGAATAAAGGGTCTCTGACGGGCGGTCAAAGATGGAAGGATCCTTTCATAAAAGCCTTGCAAAGCCTGTGGGACATAATAGGAGAACCGTCCTCACCAACATGGTAGTTGGATATGGCCGCCAACTGTACTCTTAATGTGGAAGTAGAGGCTCCTTTGTGAAAAAGGATGGATAGAAATTCTAGAATTTATGTAAAGGAGCTACTAGGGGGTCCAAGTGCTGGCTAGATGCCCAGTATACAAAGCGTTTCCATTTACTCCTGTAGAGTTTTGTAGTGGAAGCCTTATGAGAGGCAACCAGAATGCGTTGAACTGCCGGAGAAAGTAGATCAGACCTGGCTAGGCAGGGAAGTGGAGCAGCCAAGCTGCTAGTTTGAGGGATAGAAGAGATGGGTGAGGAACTCCCGACGAATGGGTCAGTAGATCTGGTACTGGGTCCAGGATCCACGGTTCCTCTGTTTGATGGGCTCGAAGAAAGGGGAACCATATCTGTCGAGGCCAGAATGGGGCTATGAGTATAATTGTCCTTTCCAGGTTCCTGGCTTTCTGAAGAAATTTGGGAATCAAGGGGGTAGGTGGAAATGCATATGGGAGACTCGGGGGCCAATCGTGTATCAGTGCGTCCCTGGGGACATCCCCCGGAGGGGGTAGAAGGGCAAAATAGCTTCTGCATTTGGTATTCATCGGGGAAGCAAATAGATCGCAGCAAGGCTGGCCCCATCTGCAGAAAATTCTTTCCACCACCTGTAGCTTGAGGGACCACTCGTGAGGTAACAGGATGGCTCTGCTCAACCTGTCCACAATGACGTTGGATGACCTCGGGATGTGCACTGCTATCAGAAAGCGACCCGTGGACTCTGCCCATTGCCAAATTCTCATGGCCTCTCTGCATAATGGGTAAGATCTGGTTCCCCCCTGTTTGTTTATGCACCAGACTACAGACATGTTGTCTGTCTGAATTGCTACTGTTCCTAGAGGTAGGAGGGTTTGAAAGTGTTGCAATGCCAGGAACACCGCCCTCATTTCCAGAACATTTATGTGCAGGTTGTACTCCATGTTGGACCATTCCCCTTGGACTGTTCTTCCCTGAAATAGTCCCCCCTACCCTATCAGAGAAGCGTCCATGGTTATCGTGGCCGTCGGATTGGGTAGAACAAATGGACGACCCATAGTGAGATCTTGACTGTACACCCACCATGAGAGGTCTCATTTTCAAGAATCTGTTATCAGAATCTCGTGCGCTAGGGGTAACTGCTGGAACGACCACTGCGTGAACAGCAGCCATTGGAGGAGCCTCATGTGCAATCTCCCCATAGGGACTGCAATCAGGGACGCTGCCATGAGTCCCAAAACATTCAACACTAGTTTGGCCGGAGCTTTCCTGCTTTGCAGTAGAAGAAGAACCTGTTCCTTGAGGGATGAAACCCTTATTGGAGGGAGCTTTACCAGTGTTAAACGTGTATCTAGGTCTGCTCCGATGAACAAAATATGATGTGAGGGCAGTAAGGCAGATTTTTCTAAGTTTATGGAAATCCCTAGGTGGGAACAAAGGTTGACTGTGTAGTCTCTGGCTTGTATGAGGCGACGCTCGGTGATGGCGGTGAGGAGCCAGTCATCCAGATAGGGAAACACCCGGAATCCTAGACGTCTGGTGAATACCCTGGGGGCTGAGGTGAGCCCAAAGGGCAGGGCTCAAAAATGAAATTGACTGGCTCCCAGCCGGAAGCGCAGGTGATCTCTGGATGTTCTGGCCATTTTGATGTGGTAGTATGCGTCCTTGAGATCTATCAAGCACATCCAGTCGTCCTTCTGTAAAAATGGAAGGATCGATTGAAGCGTGACCATCTGGAACTTTTCCTTCTTCACGAAGGTATTGAGATTGCTGAGATCCAAAATCGGTCTCCAGTCCCCTGTCTTTTTTGGAACTAAAAAGAACCTTGAGTAAGTTCTGGATCCTCTTTGGTCCACCGGGACTGGCTAGATGACTCTTTTTTCGAGCAGCTTTGAAATTTCTATTGCTGCTGGGCCTCACAGATGGGGTGGCACATCTGGAAACCTTCTTTGTTGGGGTGAAGTTGACATGAAGGGGATTTTGTATCCTCTGGTTACAATGCTTTTTACCCAAGAGTCCGAGGTGAGAGTTAGCCAGGCCTGTGGGTATAAAGCCAAGCGACTCCTGACTACCTCCAGAGCAGGACAGTCGGGCCCCCATTCAAGAGTGCTGGAAAGGCTTACCAGGGACAGGATCCCTGTCACCTTGGTTCTGCGGACCCCTCTCTGCCGCCGGGGCAACATCTTCCATTTCTACACCACCCTCTGCCTCTGGGGGGGGTCACTCTGTGTGGCCTGGAAAGATCCCTGAGTTTTATGGAACCACATTTTTCCGCCTCGTTGCCCTTTGGGTTACGGTCTAGTTGGAGCGGAAAAACGGACTCCGACAGCAGACAGAGTCTTTCCTTCTTGCTCACACCGAGTTAGTGTCTCCTTCACTTTGGGCCCAAAGAGAGTGGCACCATCAAAGGGGGCGTTGGCGAAGGAAGACTTGAAGGCTTCCGCAAATGGGCACAGCCGCATCCAGGATTGTCTTCGTAGAGCAATTGCTGAAGCTGCAGCTCTACTCGATCCTTCAGCCGCATACGAGATGAGCCTCATGGATGAGTTCACTATGGAGGTAAGGGTGTTAAGCTGTGCTGTTACCTTATCTGAAACAGCAGCATCTGTGGTACCCTGGAGGGTATCTCCCAGCTCCTTGATGAGATCCCTCTGCAGACGTGTAAAATGTGTCAAATAGTTTAGCGAACGCATGGAAAAAGTCGCTGAACTAAAAACGCGCTTCCCATATCTGTCCATAGTCCTAGAATCCTTATTAGGAGGATGAACAGAAGAGGAAGACTCAGACATCTCCTTTTTAGTGGCTGCCGCCACCACCATAGCGTCGACCGGGACTCCCTTGGTGAGATAAACCTTGTCCTGGGGGGCGGTGATAAATTTGCTCAGTTTTCAAGGGACCGGTTCCACTGTGTCCGGTGTCTCCCATGCCCTTCGAGCAATTAAATCCATTAATTCATCGAAGGGCAGAGTAACCCAGGAGGTAGAAGGTTGAGCACCAAAAGTCTTCAGCAACACCGACTCGTCCTCAGTGGGGGCTAGGGATTGCCAATCACCCCTCTGTTTTAAGATCTCCAAGATGTACGCAAATGAGACATCCTCAGAGGGGGATTTTGGGGACCCCCTCTGCCTCATCCAAGTCAGTGTCAGATGTTAGAGATTCCTGTGGGGAATCCAAGTGCCTCCTCTTGCACAGTCTTTTCCTCGGAACCTCATCGGAGGGGGCTTCCGGTGAGGCCTCCGAGGAACAGGGGGCATCCACTGGGGGTGGCTGAGGCAATGGTGCTCTACGCTTTGGATGGGTCGTGGGGGCAGAAACAGAGAGCGACCCCTTAGGGGAGGGAGAAGACGCCTCTGATGAAGTGGTTGTCTGTGCAGACAAAACCTTCCTCATTAGGTCAAAAACCCCTGAACCCCGGGCCGAGGACTCCTCTGGTTTCCGAAGAACATGGAAGCATCCCAGACACGGGGGCCATGGGCCTCGACCCGAGGACGAAGCCGAGCCAATCTGCGCCGAGGCTCCGAGAGGGAGAGTCGGCACCGAAAGGTCGGTATGACTCTCGGTCCTGGAACCGAGGAGAGATTGTCGGCTCCGCGACTTACCTACAGGTTCCGAAGGAGTCGAAGTCAATGGTGTCGATCGTGCAATGGACGGTTTCGGCACTGAGGGCTCCACTATCATTGGCTCATCCTCTCCCGGCTCCGAAGACTGGATGGGTCTCGAAGGAGGACCTGTTGGAGATAAAGGGAGGCCTTCTAGTTTCTACACCAATTGGGAGGAAACTGCAATCAACTTGGAAAGAGCCGTGTTCTCCATAAGTTTCTGCACGACACGATCCACATCTGTATTGGATAACAGTCTGGAAGATCGGGTCGAAGGGGCCGAAGATGGCACCGACCGAAGAATGGAAGGTGGCGGTAGCTCCGACACCGGTTCCAAGACCTGGGGCTCAGTGAAAGACAAACGTTCGACGCTCGGCCCCGAAGTCTGTGGAACTGGTGAACGAACTTTGGAAGATGAACTCAGAGCCGATGACATGGGCTCCGACATCTTCGACCCCTTCGAGGACTTAGAAGCCTGGTCTGACTTGTCCAAAGCCTCCTGGAAGGCAGGCTTAAGTAGTCCCCTATCTATAAGTTTCCTGTGTCTATCTGTCATGACCCTCCCGCTGAAGGAATGGCATATAGAGCAATCCTCTTGCAGGTGGAGAGGGCCAAGACAGTAGACGCAGGAAGTGTGGTTGTCAGTGATGGACATTTTTTGTCCACACTGACATCTTTTAAAGCCGGATTTGGCTTTTTCTGACATAACCGGTAGTAAGACACTCTACTATGAAAAATTTTAAAACACTAGCTATAATAACTAATAACTATAAGAAAATATTTATATATGTATATATAAGTATTGCTATAAGTGGGTAAGAAGAGGTAGGCCACAAAAGGGGACCTATGAAAATGTGACAGGATTAATTACAATAACACACACACACACACACACACACACACACACACACACACTAGTACTAATCAAAAACTAACTTCTCAAGAACTATAAGAACTTTTTAAACTAGAAAGATAAGAATCTTATCTGAATATAACAAAATTCTCTCTGGTCCGAGCTCTCGTCGATGTGATCCGTTGCAGCAGCAAACTAGATCTGAGTAATGGCAGGGAGGATTGTGGGATATAGCCTGGTCTCGAGCTTCTCTAAGATGCAGAGCTTTGCTATGCGGCTGACTCTGAGCCGAGGATCGGCTCCGAACCCGTGTGTAAGAACAAACGGCGAGATTGAACACTCTCACATATTAATATCACAAGGAGGAGCCATCAGTTTCCTTGGAGGCCTCTTAAGTAAAACTTCTTTCAAAAACATTTTGACATGAGAATGCATTGAAAGACAGGGATCCATGGGTAGACATAATGAAATGGCAGATAAATGAATCTTGACAGAGGAGTAAGAAAAATAGGATAGTAACTCACACAAATATTGTAAGACCAGAGAACAACTAGCCCTGAATGGGTGCTGGTTACATTGTTGGCATCAACTAGAAAAACTTTTCCATTTGCTAATATATGACTTTTAGTACCAGGCTTTCTAGCCTCCTGCACATCCTCGGTAAACAGGTCCCTAATGGGAATTAAGACCCTATCATTTGGCAGTCAATTAAAGTTGAATGGGGAAGGGGTACATCAAACATTCCTAATCTTGTGTGAGAAGATCCATCCTCTGAACAAGCCTGTGGTAATTGTCTGTGGCCATTTCCAAAAGAATGAAGAACCTCTGTTGTCTTGGCCAGAAGGGAGACAACACAATGATCTCAGGGGATTCCTTCTGAATCTTTAGAAGTATCCTGGATATCAGTGGAAAGGGTGGAAAAGCATACAGGAACATTCCTGCCCAAGGAAAAGTAAAGACATCTGTCTTGCAGGCCGTCTTGCAAGGAGTTTTGGAGCAGAAAATCACCAGCTGATTGTTCAGAGAGGATAGAAATAGGTCTTATTGAGGAATTTCCCACAGATGGATCAAATATTGGAAGCCCCCCTCTCCCGATCTAGTTTCCATTCATGAGGGTCTGTCCTTGTCCTGTTCAGCTTGCCTGCTACACAGTTTTGCACTAATGGAATGTAGGATGCCTGCAAAATTAGATATTGTTGTGTGACACTATATCCCAAGCTACCATGGCTAGCATGCAGAGGGAGTAAGACCTGGTTCCTCCTTGCTTGTTGATGCACCACATGACTATGTTGTTGTCTGTAACCTTGAAGAGTTCCTGAAGACCAAAGATGATTCACAGAGTTGAATGCATTGATCAGGGCAAGCATCTCTTTTATATTTATGTGCTTGCATCTGTCCTTAGTGTCTGACACACCTTGCACTTTTATCCTTCCTGAGACTGCTCCCCAAGCAAAGTCTGAGAAAAAATGTGGCAACTGATTGCTTTGGAACAAGAAGAGGAAGGGGAAACCTGGGTTTAGGGATATTTGCTGTCTCAACCAAGTTATTTCTCTTCTCACAAACCCCAGCACTGGGATTTGAAAAAAAACAAAGGATGTTGGTTCTGGGACCAAAGAGACTCCGGTTACCAGTATATCTTTCTCATGTGGAGTCTTGCCAGCAGTATCATGAAAATAATATATGCCACGAGACCAAAACCCTGAGATATTTCCTTGCAGTGACTGAAGTCTTGGTGGAAAACCTTAGAAACAGATCTATATATAGAACTATTTTCCCCCTGTGGAAGAATAGATCTTTCAACTGAAGTGTCTAGCTGACACCCCAGGAACACAATCCTGTATGAAGGCGTAAAAAAAGACTTGAATGTTCTCTTGGAACTCCAGCTTGTGTAAGAGATCTCTTACCCAAGTGCAAGATTCCTGACACTTTGAAAAAGACTCGTCAAAGAAAAGCAAGTCATCTAAATATGGAAAAATGTGGCTATCCTGTAGCCTGTAATGAGCTATAACTGGAGCTAGACACTTTGTTAACATTCTTGGTACAGTGGATAGTCCAGTGGTTAAGGCAGAGAACTGATAATGTGATCCAGGTGCACAAAACCTTAAGAAACACCTGAAGTCTGAATGCATAGGGATGCGATGATAAGCATATTCAAAAATCTAGTGAAGTCTGAATGATTAGGGAAGTGATTATAAGCATCTTTCAAATCTAGTGTTATCAAACATCTTGAATGAGGAAGAAGAGGTAACAAACCTGTGTTTCACAGTGCCCAAGTTCAAAATGATGTCACTTCACAATCTAAGAAATAAAGATCCAGAAATGGTCTCTAAGCATCTTCTTTCCTTGGCACTAAAAACATCTTTCAATAAAAACTTCTCCCACCTGAGAAGGAGAAACTGGTTTTATCACTCCATGGAACAGAATGTGATGAAGGATAGGTGGAAATAGAAGAGCCTGGTCTGGTCTGATGGGTGAGGAATTACCTCCTGGAAAGGGATAATTTCCTTCCACTGCCATCTGTCACCTTGATAAATGATCTTTAGAACCCATTTGTCTCAAAGTATCTGTTGTCAAAGAGAAATGTGGCGATTTAGACTTTCTGGAATTGAAAAGGGGATGCCAGGGAGGGGACTTGTTGGACAGTCCTTGGTTGAGAGTTTCCTGAATTATTTTTTGAACTGCTTTGACATTTCTTCTACATCTGGTTACCTGCATTTTGTTTTTTTGCCAATACTGGGTGAAGGGGTACAGAATCCCTTAGGAAATTTGGATAAGGAGGGCTGATTCTCTACATCAACTTACCCCTTTCATCATATTCTCTGATCACCTCTGCAACAGAGGAGCCAAAAACTTAATCTCTATCCAGAGAATTTAAAATCTCGTTTTTTTACATCATCTGGGAGATTCTGAGAGCACAGCCAGGGAAACCTCCTCAAAATAGTACTAGTAGCCATAGCCCTGGAAGAAGTATCAACGAAGTCAGACGCATACTATAAACAATGAGTAGTGACTTGCACAACTGAATAAACTAAATTATTTAAAGCAGATTTTTCCTCACAAGAAACTGCAGACAAAACATTTTTCATAGTTTCACAATTAGAACAAACTTTAATATTTGGGCATGACAATTCAAAATTCAGAAAATCAACATTGCAGAACCATACACTCCCCCCCATACTTATCAATAATCTTACCATACTTATCAAAAAGAGTAGGACTGGGATTAACTAAAAAATGTTTTAGAAGCGTTAGGATTAACTAAAGCTGTAGCTACAGGGTCAGGTTTGGGAGTGCGTAAAAACACTTTAAAAAATGAGGAACATTATTTTTTGTCTGCCTTTTTAGGGGAAACTGGCTGACTAACACATCCTCCAAAGCTCACAAAACTGGTGGAATGGGTGAAGGTTCTGGAAATTCCTTCTGTAACAGCCCAGTATTTTTAAGGGATTGAGAACACTGGCAATTTTTTAAATATTCTCAGATAAATAGAAACCTCCACAGGGAAAAATCAGAAACTGGGCTCTCCTTTACGTCTGAATCATAAATCTGAGGAGAAAACCTTGTATCTATCGCTTCATCTTCCAGTCAAAATTCAAAATCTTGAGTCTCTTTGGGGAAAAGAGGTATCCCTCTTCCTTTTCCTAGAAACCACCTTACAAGAAGGATAAGTATCCTGAATTAAACCCTAAGCCAGTCCCAGGAAAAGTACAGTTTTGTACCTACCATAAATGTAGATGTTCGAGGATCCACATTGCTGCAGTCCTAACTATTGGGTAGTCCGCTGTCCAGTCGGCCCGAATACCAAAGTATATGGCTGACGTCGGTCAGGGCGCATTAGACTGACGTCAGTACGTCAGGGTACTAATGCGCATGACCGACGCCATATCCTCAGTCTTTTCTTGCCCCAGATGTCAGAAGACCCTGAAAAGATAAGGCCAAAAACCAAAAACTCCCAACATATCTGCACCAAAATATATATATATATACAAAATATACAAAATTAGCAGAATATAACCTCACCTACACAACCACCCCTAAACACAGAGGGGAAGGAGGGAGGGTAAATTGGACTGCAGCAATGTGGATCCTCGAACATCTACATTTATGGTAGGTACAAAACTGTACTATGTTCTTCATTCCACATTGCTGCAGTCTTAACTATTGGGTAGAATCCCAAAGCAGAGGTAAGGGAGGCTGGCAAATCATAAGGAAGCAGGAGCTGATAACATGCCTTGCAAAATAGCTGTGGCAAAACCAGCCCTAGACTTAGAGTAGAGAGGAAGGTGGTAATGCTCAGAGAAAGTATGCACTGAACTCCAAGTAGCTGCCTCCAAAATATCCTTAGTTGCCACCCCCCTTAAAAAAGATGTTGAAGTGGCAGTAGCCCTAGTGGAATGAGGCCTAATCCCAGCTGGAATCTCCTTGCCATGATGGGAATAACAAAATGCAATGCAAAACCCAATCCACCTAGAAATAGTTTGTTTTGACACAGGCTTGCCCTGAGAACTCAAAGCAAAAGAAACAAACAACTGCTGAGACTGCCTAAAATCCTTAGTCCTGCTCAAATAATAACGCAATTGCCTGTGTACATCTAAAGTGTGCAAAATCTTTTCCCCTTTATTTTGGGGATCTGCATAAAACGTAGGCAAATGAATAGTTTGGTTTAAAGCCACACTAGAAACCACTTTAGGCATAAAGGAAGGATTAGTACGTAATGATACCCTATCCTTATGAAAAATCAAAAAGGCTCAACCGCCATAAGGGCCTGTAACTCAGAAACCCTTCTTGCAGAAGTAATGGCCAACAAAAAGCAGTCTTCCATGACAAGTATTTCAGTTCAGCAGTAGCTGCAGGCTCAAAAGGTTGTAGAGTAAGTTTCTCCAACACAAAATTGAGATCCCAAGCAGGAGTAGGAGCTCTACGTGGGGTCTTATATTCTTTGCCCCTCTAAGAAATTGCTTGAACAAAGGATGTGAAAACAATGGTGGGTCACAATCATAGTGAGCTGAAATTGCTGCAGCATGAATCTTAATGGAAGAGAAAGACAAACCTTTGTCCAATAACTCAGTAAGATATTGAAGAGCCACACTCAAATTAGGCTCAAATCTCCAAATTCTTTGCTGCAGTCCAAAATAAAAATCTCTTCCATTTTTCTGCGTACACTTTCCTTGTACTAGGTCTTCTGGCTTCCATAATCACATTTAAAACTTGTTGAGGAAGTTGAGACCTGCTGTCTTTCAAAACAGAATATGCCAGGCTGTTAGATGAAGAGAGTGAAGCTTGACATTGAGCAGACGACCGTCCTTCTGAGACAACAGATGTGGAATCAAGGGTAAAGGCCATGGAGGCTTCTTTACCAGACTCCTCAGTAATGGGTACCAGTGCTGCCGAGGCCAATCTGGAGCTATTAAAATCATCCTTGGCTTGTCTTGTCTGACCTTTAGAAGCACCTTTGGAAGAAGAGGCAGAGGTGGAAACGCATACACATGAAGATTTTTCCAACTGAAAGAAAGAGCATCCACTTTCCAAGCTGTGTGATGAAACCTCTTTGTGCAAAACTTTGGCAGCTGGTGGTTTAGTGGAGAAGCGAACAGATCTATGTCTGGAGTTCCCCAGGACACTGTCAACTTTGAAATACATGAAGATCCAGTTTCCACTCGTGGGGATCCATGATTTGTCTGCTTAACACATCTGCTAAGGAGTTCTGTGCTCCCGGCAGAAACCTTGCCTGAAGAGTTAGTTGCAAGCTTAGCGCAGTCTCCCATAAAATTATTGCTTGCCTGCACAATGGGTAAGAATGTGTTCCCCCTTGTTTGTTGATGTACCACATGACAGTTGTGTTGTCTGTTAGAATCAACACCTGCCCTGGAAGAAGTAACTCCTTGAAAGCCATTAATGCAAACTGGACTGCTAACATCTCCTTCATGTTGATATGTAGATGCTGTAGTCTGGCAGGCCACTTGTCTTGTATCCACTTTCCATTTAGATGAGCTCCCCAAGCAATGTTTGAGGCATCTGTCGTTAGAATTTGACTCGCCTCTGGCCGGGTCACAGAGAGTCCCTTGTTTAGGTGACATTCCTGAGCCCACCACAAAAATTCCTTTTGAATGCAAGGTATTATGTGAATGACAGTGTCCAAATCCTGGCAGTGCTGTGTCCATACATTTTTGAGATACCATTGTAGCTTCCTCATATGCAGTTTGGCATTGGGAAGCACCAGAATACAAGATGCCATGAACCCTAAGGCTTGAAGGACTGTCCTTGCAGTCAGCCCGGACTGAAGAGATAGTTGATGGAAGTAACTGGAAAGATTCTTTTGTTTGTCCGGGGTTAAAAAGGCCATCTGGGCTGCTGTATTCAGTCTCACACCCAGAAAGCACATGTCTTGAGAGGGTACTAGACTGGACTTTATTTCGTTCACAGAATACCCTAGGCATCTTAGCACTGCTATGACATATTCCAAATGCTGTAGAAGGTCTTCCTTTTCTTGAGCCAGAATCAGGCAATCGTCCAAGTAAGGATAGATTTGAATTCCTTTTAGCCTGAAGTAAGCTATCACTGGAGCCAGAACCTTTGTGAATACTCTGGGCAGTAGATAAGCCAAAGGGCAATGCAGAGAACTGATAATGAGAATTTCCAGCTCGAAAACGCAGATACTTTCTGCAACTTAGTCTTATAGGCACATGAAGGTAAGCTTCCTTGAGATCTAAAGTTACCATCCAGTGATCTTTGCCCAGCAGAGGTAAAAGCTGTTGTAACGTCAACATTTTGAACTTGGGAATGTCCAGATAAGTGTTGAGGATAGATAAATCCAAAATTGGTCTCCACGTGTTCCCCTTCTTCGGTACTAGGAACAGGCGAGAATAAAATCCTAGGCCCCTTTCTGGCACAGGAACCGGCTGAATGGCCCCTATTTGGAGTAACTGAGAAATTTGCTTGTGAGCCTCTTGTCTTTGTGGAGGAGGAATGTCTGGCATGCCTTTGAAAGGAGGCAAGGTATGGAAATAAAACCTGTAACCGTGGTGAATGATATCCAGAACCCATTTGTCTTGGGTAATTAAATCCCAATTTTCTTTGAAAAGAGACAGTCTTCCTCCTAGAGGTGCCGCCAGGCGAGAAGGCACTGGCAGCTGAAAAGGCAGGTCATTGGGTCTGCTTACGAAAGGACTGACCCCTGCCCTCACCAGAAGTCTGAGCAGGTGAACTCCCTGTCCTAGGCCTAAAAGCACCTAGAGCTCTGCCCCTACCACGTCTAGACCTACCCCTAGACTGGGAATCATAAGCAGGATAAGTCCATCCCTTAGCAGGCCAATTTCTACTAAACTTTGGAGGCTGCACCTGCAAAAAATCCTTAACAGTTTGCATAGACTTAGCCTTGTCCTCCATCTTCTTTAAAACTGCTTCCACAGGCGAACCAAACAACACATCAGACTGTAAAGGAGCATCCAAAATCCTTGTCTTAACATGCTCAGCTAAGTTCTGATCTCTCAACCAGGCGTGCCTACGAAGAACAGAACCAGTGGCAGCCACCCTGGAGGAGGCCTGCACAGCATCAAAACCACATTGCAAGGAATGTTTACCCACTTGTTCAGACACATGAACTAAATCCTGCAACTCTTTACACTCAATACCTTCCGCCAGAGCATCCACCTTAGATTTCAACTGTGAAAGAAGATAATTCTGATATTTTAACATGTGAAACTGACAATTCAACGCCCTCATGGCTAAAGTGGAAGAAGTATACACTTTCTTTCCCCATCTATCCAAAGCCCTTGCCTCTTTATCAGGAGGGACAGGATTTTTAACAACTGAGGCCTTCACACCTTTAGGCCCCTGAGAGACAGTTTCGGGTCTGCCCTAGGACTCTTAAAAGATACTTATGAGCTTCAGGCACCCTATAATACCTATCCGGTTTAACTGGGGCAGGAGGCAAAGAATCCGGATTCAGGGAAGCCTCTGCAAAACATCTTCCACCACATTCAAAACAGGAGGTATAGCTAAAGGCCTGTGCTGGGGTAAAAACAAGAATTCCCTAAGCCTTTTCCTGGAATCAGAGAAATCTTGACCTTCCCATTTAAAATGCTCCCTCATGGAATGCAGAGTCTCTGAAAATGAAAAATCCTCAGGAGGGGAAGCTGAAGGAGTAGAATCATCCACATCAGAATCAGAATAAGGAGGGTACTCCTGCAAGTCTTCAGCCGAAGACTCAGAAGCCTCTGAGCACTGCTCAAAACTCTCAAACTCAGATTCCACCCTAGGCCTCTTATCAGGAGGGGGCATAGAACCCCTTATCATAGTAATCAAATCCTCTGCCATTTTAAGCATATGTTTCTTAGGCAAAGACCCTGAAGTACTAGGAGAAACCCCCACTGAAGCAAAACTCGGCCTGCCCCTCAAAGAAGCCTTGGAAACAGAAGGGGAGGCTCTGACCACCTTAGGAAGAGAGGGAAGAACAGCCACCTGAGAAGCCCCCTCAGCCTGGCCTACTTCCTGAGAGGATACATCCTGTAACAGTAAAGTCTCTCCCTGAGACTCCAAAGAAACACCTGGCAAAACCTCCGGCTCCACTGAGCCCTCTAAAGAACCGACGTCTGGGACTGTCGGTTCTTCCACTCTAGGCTTTGCTGTTTTGTCCTTGCGTTTTGTAGCCGAAGCGGCCGGAGCATCCGACGGCATTTTATAATTACAACGCTTCCCAAACACTAACCTGGCACAGTCTAACCTTCTCTTAATAGTGCGTTTGTTAAATCTAGCACAAGAGCGGCATCCAACAACGCCGTGCTCAGGCCCTAAACAAGGTATACACAAAGTATGGTAATCCCTATGAGGTATCTGTTTCCCACAAGAAATACAGTTATTCACTTTTTCTGACATCCGGTTAAATACTGAGGCAAGAAAAAACCAAAATATTCCCCAACGGGGTACTTAGCCAACTTTGATTCGGTCTGAAACTCTGGCTTCAGAAACTTTCAGAACGCCAACCTGCACTCGCAAAATTGCTTCTGCATCGGACCATGCGGCAAAAAAGACTGAGGATATGGCGTCGGTCATGCGCATTAGTACCCTGACGTACTGACGTCAGTCTAATGCGCCCTGACCGACGTCAGCCATATACTTTGGTATTCGGGCCGACTGGACAGCGGACTACCCAATAGTTAGGACTGCAGCAATGTGGAATGAAGAACATCTACTCCTATCTTAGGAAATTTGAGGAGCAGTAGATACATGTTCAGTCTTCTGTTTCTTTTTGACAGAAAAAAATGTGGCCAACAGTGTTATTAATGGCAGCTCCCCCAGGGATGGGCACAACATTCTCAGAAAACAGGGAAGTCTTCCCTGTTCCATCAACCAGGAATGACAAGAGTAGCTATCCCTTCTTCACTGAGGGAGGGAAGTTGGCATAATGATTAAGATATTTGCCTGACAGAAGGTACAGGGTTTGAATCTCACATGGGTTAATTGGCTAGGCTTAAAATGGTCCACAAGGGCAGTTAGCCTAGTACTAATCTATAAATCCTAATCCTATCCCCACATTCAATAATGCAGAACTAGTAACAGGCCTACTAAAAGTAATACACACAAAAGCATTTGTATCATTGCTCTCTATATCCCCCCCGGTAAGAACACCACTACTCTGGAGGACATACTCCTCTGGACCTTGACCAATATTAAGCAGGAGACCTATATACTTGGAGACGTAAACATCGATTGGAAAAAAATCAATAACCCCAATCCCACCATATCCATCAATCTATTTAACTATACAGAAATTACTAACTCTATCACCAGGCCCAATAAAACAAACCCCCGGGTACCACACTAGAATGGATCCTAGCTTCCCATCCCAATAAAATCGTAAACTCTGGCATCACACCCGACCCTATAGGAGACCACTTGCCAGCATTTATCTACCAAACTACCCACTCCTCTCCTCACCTACACCAAGTCATCCACACATGTAACCTCACAAACTTTGATCAAACTACCTTCTCTAACTCCCTGAAACAAACAAATTGGAACCCACTAAAAGCTACTGAGAGGCGGCTTGTGTCTGACCTACAAAGCAGTCTCAGACCCTGCCCTAATTGAAATGCTGCACATCTGCAAGTCAGATGGGACAAGATTCACTCACTCTAGGGATCTTAACCTAGCCTGTGACATTAACAGGACATGCTGGAGAGACAGATATGTCTCCCAGAAATTGCCACTCCCCTGGAACAAACTCCCAGTTCATGTAAAACAGAGCTCCTCAATGACCCTATTTAAGCATAACTTAGACAACTGTATGGGAGACGTAAATTTACCCCCGGGGTGTCACCTATGCCCCTCTTGGATACGGGCAGTCAGTGCTGATCATAGACTCGTGCTGCAAATATAGACCATATAACTTGGTCAATAAGGGAACAGAGATACAACATAGGTAGGTTTATAAAGGCCCTAGGGCCAATAGCCTCCTATGAGCCTATGACCCAGCAGCCACAGAGGATGTGGGTAATCATCTGTTCCATATTCGCTGTATTTGTTACATCAGAGAGATCCAGGGTAAAAGATGAGTGGCCTGAGGGACAAATAATAGTCACAGCAGGGTCACCCACCTGCGGCTGAGGAAAATTGCTAGCCTGCTGTGGTGACAAAGGCTGTTTGCTTAACTTTTTCTTTCTGTGGCTGGAAGTAGGACCAACCATGGGACCAGTAGCCTTTCATGGTCAAGCCAAAAATGTTGCCTTTCTCCTGTGGAAACCAAGCAGCAAAAAGCCAGTAAAAATTAAAAGTCTTTAAAAAGTTACTTTTTCACACAAATACACAGTAAAAAGCACTTTAAAACACTTTGCCAGCCCTCAAAACTAAAATAAACCCAATTTATTCACAGCAAAAAATGGTTTCCAGTTTCTTTAAACAACTATTAAACTGACGAGAAAAAAGCACGGTCTCGTTTAAAAGTCCAATACAGTCTCATGAAAGTCCATTAAAATAGAAAATCCTAGCTTAAAAATGACATTCCTGAACAGGAACATATAGATATATATTTTTTTTAAATGGAAAGGGGAACTTATCAGCCCAATAAAGGAACAGCACACACTGACCGACTATTCTAGAAAGTTTCAGAGGAACGTACTCTTCGGAGGATGGAAAGCTTTGAAGGGCTTCGCATCCATACTTGACTTTTTAGTTAGTTCAGCTTGAGCTGATTGATGCTTTGGGGGATTGGAAGGTGCCCAGAAGCTTTGTAAGCTGGCCAGCTGTTATATCCTATGCAGGATATAACCAATGTAGCTAAGGCTACTGCAACAGTGATTAATGTGCTAAACATCACACACTACTTTAGCAGTTGACACCTCACAGATATTTTTCTGAAATGCAGATTTAGATGAATTCTATGCAGCAGCTACTTGGTCTTCTCTAAATACCTTCAATGCAATTTACTACAAGCTCTGTTGCAGACAATCCGGGATAATTAGCTTGTAACCACTGTCATCATGCTACTAAGGATGGACCTCCTCATCTCCAATATGGAAGTTAGATACTTACCATAAAGAAGAGCAGATCCATTCCCAATAATATACCCACCCTCTTTCCCCTTCTCTTGCTTTTTTGTTCTAAAGGCTTTTATCTAGTTGTTATCCATTTCACATGGTACACTAGAGATCTGGAGAAAACAGTCTTATAAGAGGAGGAACCTAGTATTCTGACATTTCAGATGCCAAGTTAATCTACTGCCTGTCTGCATTAATCCTGTTGTTAAAGAGGAAGGACCTGCTCACCCAGATCTATTGTTATGGCCGGTTAGTGGGGCCAGTACCGTCGGTCGTATATAAGAACAAACCCAGTTTAAAGAAATTGTTATGTTATAAGGGATTGTCACCGAATTGTAGGAGTCCTGATGGTTATAACACCAGAGCTTGTGGGAGTTGCAATCAATGCTGTTTAGTAGACATTAGGGAGACCTTTGTTAATCCACATAGCAACTTTGTCTATAATTTTAACACGGTTACCAACTGTGGGAGTAAGAACGTGGTGTATTTGGCTAGATGTGTAGCATGCACATCGTTCTACATAGGCAAGACGAATAGGACCCTAAGGGAGAGAATACGGGAACATCAGTATCACATTAGGATAGGTACTGATACCAATTCTTTGGCTAAGCATAATAAGATTTTTGGCCCCCAACATAAGTTCCTGTATAGTGTGATACAAGAGGTTTATGCTAGTGTACGGGGGGGGGGGAGATTTGATTAATCATACGCTCGAATGTGAGTTACGCTGGATACTTAGATGTAAAGCGGATCAACCCCCAGGTCTGAATGAGAAAGTCAATCTAAGACCAATACTTAGGAAAAGAAGATGTGCTAGACCCAAGAAATAATGTTAGTTTATAACAGTACGGGTTGACCGTTTAGGCTTTATCCCATTCATTTTGTCCATAAGTTATAGGTAATAATATTTATTGGTTACGTTGTCAGCTTGTTTAGCACCATTCTGTAGCTTCTTTTTTACATTTTCTATATGTATTTACAACTGTATATTTTTAAATTTTTAAATTTTATTATGGTTTTGAATTTACCATTGGTGAGTTTTATGTACAATGTCTGCATACTGTGTTTGTATGCATTAATGCATTTTAGTGATGAATGTGAGCTGCTTTGTTATAAGTGCATATGTATATGTAATTAGTTCTATTAGCCTATAGGAGACTTCATACTGATATTTAAATGTGCTGTGGGAAGGATACTGTGAAACATCTGATGAAGCCTAATGGTGAAAGCACTCACGTCTGTTGTCTTGTTGAATAAAACGTTTTCAGAGTACATAGTATCGTCCTCTTTCTTGTCAGTTGATAAGCATATTGGAATATTTGGTGGACTTTCGTGTCTGTGTGACCGCTTACTGCCGTAGGACTCTGTCCATGATTTTGGAGTTTGTTTTTGCTGATACACATTTGTTTGGTACAGAGTCCGAGCTCCATTGGCTGTGTGCACTGGTGTGTTTCGTAATAGAATTCTTTTGTTTTCCCTCTTACTACTTCCTAGTTGTTGTCTTCCTCATCAATTATTTCAGAACCTTCTTGAATTACTTCTTTTTCTCCTTCTTTGTTTTCTTTATCTTCTATTTCACCCACTTCTGTTTCTTCTCACTGTTCTTTTTTTCTTCACTCTCATTATTATTATTTTCAATCTTAATTCATCCATAAACGTCCAATTTTGTTAAATCTATAACATTTTATTTTGCATTTTCTTGCATCATGAACCAATTTTCCACAGATATAACATTTCTTTTTATTAACTGTCCTTATTTTCCGCAAAAAAAAAATGTTTTGAGTTGTCTCCAATATTTTATAATGGACTTATTTCCTTCAACATTTATCATACTTGGTATATGTATGATTTTGTCCATTTCTATCTTTAGCATAACATTACATTCCCATAAGCCATTTTGTCATATTTTTTTCAATGTCTGGTACTTCTTTACATAAACATTTCAAGTGTCCCTTTTAAGTCTCTCTTTCTACTTATGTTTGAAATTGTACATGAATCTTCTTTTTTTGTTTTCCTGTTAAATGCTTTTATTGCACAAAAGTTTCAAGGATTTCAGTTCTTTTTTCATATTCCCCAAGAAAATTTTCCATTGCAAAAGTAGTCTCAAATATGTCCCAAAACATATCTTTGTTTATAATAAAAGCTCGTACTTCCTTTGACGCCCAAAGGAACCATTAAATTGTCCAAAACTTTACACCTATTCAGTTCTTTTTCTCCTTTATTCTGAATCCTCATCACATATTTCTACCTCGTGTTTTCTTCTGCTTTCTTTTTTTTTTTTTTTTTTGTTCTACTGCTCCCATGGTTCATTCTTTCACTTTTTCTGCATAGGACATTCTTTTCTTTATACCATCATTTTTCAGGTTAGACTCTGCTTCATCTTTTTTGCATTTTATCCATAATGTCACCCCAGGAAACACCTTCATGTTCTGGCTCACTCTGCAACAGCATTTCTTTCAATATATCATCCTGCAACCATCCCGACTAGAAGGTTGTAATTACACAAGACTTGCTTGTCGACTCCTCCTTTTTTTCAGATTCAGCAAACATGTTTTGCTAAAAAACAACTTCAGAATCCTCCACAATCTTACTGGTACTCTCCACAGCACTGGCCTTCCCCTTGATGCCTTCTGCCATCTTCTCCACATCATGCACCATCCTTCCAGCCACCACTCCACTAGGGACAGGGAGTGTGTGCTCACTCATCTGCTCCAGAGCTATGAGTAGGGTTCCTTTATTTATATACAAAAATAACTCTTATTCACAAAATATTTACATATTTATAAATATTTACATATGTACAAATATATAAATATAGAGATCTCTTTACACATATTCAAATTTCCTTTACAATCATGCCAAATTTTCAACTTTTTCATTTATTCACTTTAACACTTTGTACAAATTTAATGAAGCAGTGTATGCCACTGGGTTAATTAATCCTAAACCTCCTTCATTTACATATAAAACTCCTCTTTTAACTGGGTTTAATCTACAACCCCATATAAATTAAAAAAAATTATCTGCAATAATTCCTTTTCAAATGCTGTTTGCAACATAAATATGCTAATTATGCTATTTTTTCCATTATTACTGAATTTATCAAATCAGCATTTTTTTCTGAATGATAATTTATATATTCTACAGAAAATATGTTTGTTTTATTTTTTCTATTGTTTTTCCCATTGGATTCTAATTACATCTTTATTCCCAAATTGTGTACCTAACACAAAATTTCATTCATTGTAAAATATATACCCACAATCTTTACTATATCACCTAAACCTTTAGTTTTCTGTTTATTTAATTTGATCCCTATCATCTGTAAACACTTGTGTAAATTGTTACAGAAAACAAAATTTGGATAAAAGAAGTAATTATTATAATGTCACCTGTATATGTTAATAGCACTGGAATTCTTAACCCTTCAGGTGTTATATACACTGCCGCCTTCATTTTGTAATTTATTTCACATACTATCACAGTCATAACCAATACAAAGAGTATAGAACTCATTTGGACATCCCTGCTTTATACCAGCCATTTACAAGTATTTTTACTTTATTGTTACTAAATTGTGACATACATAATTTCATAACTTTCTCACTTATATTATATACATTTCATTATTATCCATAAGATTTCATGTCCAATTCAGTGAAATGCCTTAAGATCTCCTATAATGATTTTCATTTCTTCTTTTCTGCCATAATATCATCCATACTATCTCTATCATTAATAATTCTTGACAATCCTTCCACTGTACAGTATATATATATATATATATATATATATATATATATATATATATATATATATATATATATATATATGCTATCTTCCATAATATTTTCTAATCTCATTTGTATTATTTTCATAAAGATCTTATAATCATTATTATTCAATAGTAATGGTTTCCAGGTCTTTTAATTATGTTCTATCTTCCTTTTTCCACATGAATTTAAGTATTCCACTACATCATTTTTTATACATAAAACCTTCATTTAAGCATTAATTCAAAATCTTTAATTTTTTTGCCAATCCCTTAAATTTTTAAACATTTCATACCCCATTCCATCCAGGCCTGCAGCCAAATCTACATTTATTTGTCCCAATACTTTATCTAGCTCATTTAAACAAATCTCTTTTTCCAATTCTTTATTCTCTTTTTGTTAACTTTTTTTACTTTCTGTGTTTTTTTACTATCTTCTTTTTTCTTTCTTTAAACATATATGCACATATTGTACTGTAACTATTTATAATCTTTTCTTGAGTTCTTTCTATTTCTCCTTTTACATGTTTATTTCTCTCATTATACTACCATCTTTCTTTACTAATCTGCTTAAGTAACTTGATATTTCTCATTTTTCCTTGTACAAAATATGTTTGCTTATGTAACAATTCTTGTATTTTTTTATGATTCCTTTCATATAATTATTTTTCTTTGTCGAAGTACTTTCTATCATTATATTCTGACTCTTCCAATGCAACTTTATATGTTCTTTTATATTTTTCTTTCTCTACTTTTGTCACATCATACTGCTACTGTAAAAAAAATGTATATTTTTTCCTTAAATATCCACCATTCACACCAATTTTTATAAAATGTTCTCATAGTAACATGATCTTTCCATACCCGTATCACTAATCTCTTTCCTTCTTCATTCCATGCTTTACATTTATCCTTTTTATTCCTTTGCCTATTTTTATATATTCATTGCTTTCTTTTATCTCCAGCTATATTGCAAGATGATCAGGAATTCCCGTTTCAACTACCCCCTTCTCCTACAACTAAACCTTCTGATTCTATAAAATAATCTGTTTCAGTTCAATACATAACCCTTTTGTAAGTCCATCAATTTTTGTCCAAAAGTTTTAACTTACCACATCTTATAATTTCTAAATGTTTTTATAATAATTTCCTTTCTTTTTATGCTTGCTTCTTAAATCACAGTTAAAGTCTCCTATCATTATGATATTCATATTTATCACTACACAGTCTAAAATCTGATTAAATGAGCTGTCCCTTTCTTTACAGTTAGTATAAGCATATAATGTTATACTTCTATGTAACTGTTCTTTTCATTCTAACTCTACAATGGTTAATCTTCTCATTTTTGCTAAAGTTACATGTTATATCTTCCACTAGTAGTATAAACCTTGGCTCTAGATGATTGTCACTGTTGAATTTCTTTACTGTATTTCTACAGAATATGGCTATTCCAGAACATCTGTCATTTCCCAAATTTCAGTTTAGCTTTCCTCCCCATAGTTTTTCTGTTTGTAATCTTTCATTTGTTAAAAATCTTGAGTCTTCTAATATAATTACATCTACTGAAAAAAATCCTATTTTTCTTACTATAATCTTAATACTATTTACACTTACAGAAAGTACTGTAAAATTTTCATTTCCCATTTTCCTTAGATTCATGGTTGCAACCGTTGCATAAGTTCATAGCTAATTCATGGACTAGCTTTCTTAACAGACCATTATAAGCCTAATTAATTTCATTCCCAAAGGTGAGAATCAAGCACTGTACCTTCTGTTTGTGAGTCAAACACCTTAATCATTAAACCAAGCCTAAATCTTTAGTAGTACATATTCTTTTTCATCTATTTCCTTTCGTTTTTTTGTACTTATCTGTTTAAATTTTCCTTTTCTTTTACCCTTTTAACCAACAGAATTCATTTTTTTTCCTTTTACTATCTCCCTTTTTATGTCATCTTTGTTACTTATTTCAGAATGTTCTTCTATATTCTCTTTATTTTTTCTCATTTAATTTTTCTTCTGTTTCTACTACTTCCAAAATTTTCTTCTCTGTTAATTTTCTTCTCTTTTACTTTTGCCTTACTGTTATTTTCATTTTTGCAATCCATCCATAAATGTCCATTTTTTGTTACATTTATAACATTCATTTCACATTTGTTTGCATCATGTCCCATTTCCCCACAAATATAACATTTTCTTTTGTCATAGGTACTTATTAAATGTCCTTTTCCACAAAAAACATGTTTGGGTTTTTCCTCAGTATTTTACAACACCCCCATTCCCCTCCACATTTATCATGCTTGGTATATGTACATTTTTTTCTATTTTTAATACATTACAATCCCAGGCACCAGTCCATAAACCCCTTTTGTCACAGACTTTTGCAATGCTCAGTACTTCTTTATATGAAGCTTTCAAATGTCCTATCAAAGTCTCTTTTTCTACCTATGTTTGAGATTGTAAATGAATCTTCTTTTTTGTTTCTCTATTAATGCTTTTATCACATAAAGACTCCATGGGTTACTGTCTTTCTTTTGTTCATATTTTCCAAGAAAAATTTCCATTGAAAAAAGTCTCAAATATAATGTCACAAAATGTCTCTTTGTTAACAATAATAAATGATCTTACCTCATGTGCTTTTATACCTAAAGGAATTAAATTGTCCCACACTTCATACCTGTCCATCTCTTTGTCTTCATTACTCTGAATCCTTACCAAGTACTTCAGTTTTTCATTTTCTTCTGCCTTCTTTTCTGTTACTCCACTTTTGCCTTCTGTTACTTTCTCTGCATATGTTTGCTTTTCCATCTCAGCGCTATTCTTCAGGATTTTCTCTGCATCCTCCTTTTGCATTTTCTCCATAATGCCCCCCCCCTCCCGAAAACATCTCCTTTTATTTTCTGGCTCAATCTTTAAGTAAACCATGCCACAATCCTCCCAGCTGAAGGGTTGTAATTATGCATTCATTATTTGCTGAATCATCTCCATCAAACAGGTTTCTTTGAAGCACTTCCTCAGAATCCTGTACACATTCTCCAGTCTCAATATTTGCTTTCTCCTTCATTTCTTTCACTACTCCATCATCTCCTTTTCTCTCCATTTGCCTCTCTGTTTCTCCAGGCCACCACTGCACATGGAACTGAAACAAGAAGTGCTCCTCCAAAATGGCTTCCACTCACAACAATGAAGAGTAGGGGAAGTTTCCCAATGCCTTGGACAAATTTCTCCTAGTAGTATTAACAGCACTGTGGGTCTTTCCTGAAAACAGGCCACTAACCTAGTGGGACTGGTCAACAAAGGATAAATAAATAAAAAATAAAATGTGGTTTTTAACTGTGGTTGTATACACCAGGCTGAGCCTGAAGATGGTCCTGTGAAGTCAGTCTGCTACCACAATCAACAAATGAATGATCAAATGAATGAGTGAATGAATAAATAAATAATTTCTTCCTCTTGCCTTTATTGAATGCTGCTTCTTCCCTGAAATGGGGAATTTTGATAGGTTATTCTTTAGATGAAAAAGAGGAAATAATAAGTGTCTTTTTCTGTTTCTCCATTCTGACATTCTGAGGAGATCTTGTTTTGTTATATTTTTGACAGTTGCTTCTTCCTTAGTACTACATTCTCTAGCTTTTTATTCTTCTGCAAAGGATTGAATTCTGTCTCTTTAAGGCATTGTTGTGGCCTTGTTAAACATAACAGAATGTTCACAGTTTTGTTTCCTTATATGATATGGCTCTGTAAAAAGATGCAATTAAGGTAAAGGTGTTTTGGGGCTCTCAAGTAACCACAATTGTACTCACTTCATGTTTTTGCAGAAGATGATACAAGCTCTTTAACCTGCTCACAGTTAGTAATTACTGCTGTTATTTTTCACTGTTATAAAAAAAGACAGAAAATAGTTATATCCTTATAATCCACAAAACTCTGATAAAGGTAACTGCCAATCTACTTGTGACCAGGTTTCATGGTTGAATAACTAACAGTTTTGAGGTGGTATATAAAATATAGAAGACAGAGTACTTTCAGCTTTACACAGGGGAAAACCCCAGTCAGTTAAGGAGATGTACCAGCATAAAACAAATGGCACTTCACACCAGAAGGATTTAATGCTGGAAAAGCATACAATGACTAATTAACATAGGTGGGCAGAAAGTATATGCCTGTAATTGTCCTTCTTGAAGAAATATATGCCTTTTCAAAGTCACTTTACAAGGCCTGTTCTTACAAGGCCTGTTCAGCTTACAGTATTTCACAAGGTGATGGAACATTGCAAGTGTCACCAGAATGATAACTGATGAAAGCACTTTGAAAATACATAACTAGATTAGCTGTTGCTCTTCCTGAGTGACCCATGACCATCCCTACTTGCAAAGGGTCTGTAATAGTGCTGTTTGACTTTTCTTATGGCTGGCCAAGGAAACAAAAAATTGTGAAAATGATATTCATTCAGCCTATTTACATATTACTGCAGCTAACTAGGAAACAAAGTATATGCATCTCTTCTTCCTTACTAGATCTGTGCAAAAAAAAAAATAAGTAAAAAGGAACAGCTGAACAAGTTCAGGTAGAAAATTACATATTTTACGCAGGAAGAGAATTAAGAGTCTTAAATGAAATATGAGGGCATGCAGTCATAAAGGTCAGGTATTCTCATGACCTATAAGAAAAATATATATATATCAGGATGTACAGATACACATGTATGAATGTCAATCATTCAAATGACAGATGCAGTAAGAAACAAGACTTCCAGAATAAAAACTAAATCAAAGGCTGAACTCATTCAAAAGGATTGATAAGAGTTTTTCAGCAAGAATATGATGACATGCTGGCAGTGCCATTTTTAACTGTCAGCCTGATCTGATGTAAAGAACCCATGATGAAGGGAAAAACATAGTTTAGGGAAAGTGGAAGAATTTCAGCATCTACTCCATATGCTGTAGTTAGTAACAAGATTTTTTTTTTAATGACCACAGTGGATCATCACCTTATTGTGATGGATGTGCTTGAATGCCACAGAGAACGTCAAAACTATACTGGCTGGACCTCTGTATTTCGGCTAGACATCATTTGGCAAACAGTTCCACAAAGCCACCTCCATGAGAGTCCAAAATAAATCTAAGAGGATCCTATCAGGACTAGGTTACTGAGACCCACATCTGGAAGCAGACTTGGAAGTGACACACACTTTGGCCCAGTGGCCAGGCCATCTAGATAACTCATGCAAGGTCATCCCATAATGGCTACATGGAACTATTCTGTGGGCTTATCTGCAGGATGAAGGGTATGGGGGAGGGTTCAGGTGACATGCCAAATCGAAGACATCAGCAAGGCACTCTAAAGAAATATAGAAAGTGAGCTATACTTTGGCTTTAGGGCGATCTAGAAAATGAACTGTACTTTGGCTTTAGGGATATGGATATAACTTCAGTGGCTAACAACATGTCTGAGAAGGTACTAGAGGTTAAAAAGCACTATCTAAACACACCTTTATGTTCACAATCAGCTTTGGAACCATATGTTTTACACAGGGATATTCTCTGTCCTCATCCTGTTTTGGAGCCATTCCTCAAACCAGATTCTGTGTTAGTATGGAGGTATTCCTAGGAATTCAGCTAAGAACTGTGCAGATGGCATTTTTCCCTCAGTATATAATATTAGACAAGTAAGCGAGCATAGGGACCATAAGAGGCCTATTCATATGCACCTTTAAGATGCACTTAAAGGTTCTTGCCACCCATTATGAGTACTTAATACTGCCCACCTCCCAAATCAAACAGGGCCTTATGTGATAACACTGATGTAAATTTATGTCTATCCATCCAAGCATCAAGACTAGCCATAAAGTCAGACAAGATAGTACTTTGCTTGACCTGTAGTGGCAACTCAATCTTTAGTAAAGCTGTCTGCTTGTTGCTGGATATCTCTAGCTGTAACAAGAAGACAGCACTGTGCAGCAAATGTCAGTTGTACAACAGAGTACTTATTTAGGAAATAGGCCTTACAGCATGTAAACATGTTGCATGCTACTTTAGGCCATGCTTTTCAACTGTCCCGAATTTTGCATAATGTCCAAATTTTTGCCTCATATAAATGAAGAATTAATTGTTAAGGAAACCCTGTCTTTATAATAATATGAGACAACAATATTGAAATAGTCAGTTTTGACAGTTTGTCCTTTTATCTTAACTTCACAAGAAATGAACAATTGATCAGAAGTTCTGAAAGATTTTGTTCTGTCAAGACAGAAGCTGAGTTGCCTGTCAACATCCAAGGTATGAAGTATCCATTCTCCTTCATTTTTAAGTTCTAGCCAAGCTAGAGTTTCCAGTGTGCCATGGACATTCAGAACTGTCATATAGCAGAAACACCAGATGTCCTTAGGGAGTCATTTGCATAGTTATTTATTTATTTATTGCATTTGTTAACCGGGATGGTCCACTGGGCCTGAAATGAGCCAATTTTCAGTGGAGGTCTGGGGAGAAAAGCTCCACAAAGATGCATACAAAAATAATATAATCATGTAGACAGAAAACATAATCATACAGTACAGTTACATTGCATGAAACTGGTAATAGAAGCAATGGTGCAAGAAAAAAAAATACAATCATTGACATATAAAAATCATACAGTACAAATAGATTGCATAAATTTGGTATTAGAAGCAATAGTGCCTGAAAAAAGAAAACTACAATCATTGACATATAGAAGTAATGATGGACACATATTTCAGAGAAGATGTTTGTGAAAGATTTTTAAATTGGTGCATAGGGTGTATTCAAGTACACATGAAAGTAATAAATCTGCAGGTGTGTAACTGTGAGGAGATTATATACAGAGTGAATATAGAAGGAGATATAAGTGTTGTGAGGAGATTATATACAGAGTGAATATAGAAGGATATATAAGTGTGGTAGATGGATAGGACCAGTGAAAATGACAAGGAAGCATTAAGTAGGCAGTTCATTTTCATTCTTCCTCAACTCTTCGGGATCAGCTCCAACCTAGCTGCTTCTACTAGCTCATGGATCACTGAAAGCTCTCAAGTTCATCCCTTTCCTATAATGCCCTAGTCCCTAATGTACCTTAGATCTTGCTTGCTGCCCTTTATATCAGTAGAGCACTGCAAAGGAATAAGAATATTATGGAAACTTGCAAAACTGAGATTCAAAGAAAGGAACACGGTTCCTTCAGCATCTTCAATTCTTCCAAAAGAGTGACTATGAGGGGGTTGGTGGAAGGCTAGTTGAGGAAAAATTAAAATGGATAACACAGATGGAATGTTACTGTGAGCACATAACTTCTTTTTCTGATGATGTCAATTTTCATTCATTCCTCAACTCTTGGAACAGAGTCCACAGCTACCTAAACACCGGGTGGACTCTAAGGAAGGATATTCCTGAGTATCACTCAACCAAAGGCTGCGCTACCCTAAATACCAGATTTAATAAAGGTATGATGATTAGCTCAGGTTGCAGCTGCACAAATATCATATAGAGAAGCTCTAGAAAAAAGCTGAAGAAGTAACCATAGATCTTGTGGAATGTGCTTTTGGTTGTTTGGGTAAGGATATGCCCAATTTATTATAAACAAAGGTAATACAATCAGTCAACCATTTAGCTAGTGCTACTTTAGAGACTGATTTTCCCAATTTTGATCCAGAAAAAGATATAAACAATTGTTCAGTTTTTCTAAAATATTTCATTCTATGCAAGTAAAATGTATTTATTTATTTTACATTTGTTGACTGGGATTGTCCGACTGAGCTGAAGAGCCCTTTTTCAGTGAAGGCCCGGTGAGAAAAGCTCCAACATATTATACAATTTTCATTATAAATTAGCATTAAACAGCAATGTTGCAGGATTATTACAAGGCATTAAGTAGCAAAACAATGTTATACAGTGTCAATAATCAGGAGTATAGCAAAACTATTTCAATATGTATAAAAAGAAACATGTCATTAAGATAAATATATTTTTGGGGGTAAGTGGGTTTCAAAAACCAGTTTTATCATAATGTAGTTGCATGAAGGCAAGACAATTACAATAGAATATTTCTCTGAGGCGAAAACATAATTGTCTGTGAACATCCAAAAGGTGTAACATATATTCTTTATTTGAAAAATCTGGAAGGAAGATTGGTAAATTGATAGTTTGATTCATATAAGATTCTGACATCACCTTAGGAAGGAAGGAAGGATGAGTTTGTTCTCAAAGATGCTCTGTCTTTATGAAAAATCATGTAAGAGAGCTTAGAAGACAAGGCCTGCAATTCAAAACCCCTTCTGGAAGAAGTAATTGCTACTAGAAATATAATATTCCAAGAAAATATTTTAGTTCTGTCTTAGCTGAAGGTTCAAGTGGAGACTGGGTTAAATCCTGCAAAACTTTTAGTTATGTACTCACCATAACTTCAGATGTTTGGGATCCATCTCGCCTACATTCTCACTGATGGGTTCGGAGCCGATCCTCAGCTCCGACTCGGCACGCTTATGCCAAAGAGCGAAGTCTCTTATTGGCTGAGCTTACTATATCCCAGGATGCACCACTACCAGTCCCCCAGATCTAGTTTGTCCGCATACATGCACACACGCATGCACTGCTTATATAACATTGACAGATGATAAAAGATAAAAAACAGTAGAACCCAAACCGTTCAATCTCTTCTGATCTCCAAGGCAGGGGGAAGGAGGGTGGGTATTAGGAATGTAGGCGAGATGGATCCCAAACATCTGAAGTTATGGTGAGTACATAACTAAAAGATGTTATGTGATCCTATCTCGCCTACATTCTGACTGATGGGACAGCGTCCTAGCACCTAAATCCTGGGTGGCTCACTGGAAAACACTCCTGAGTACCGTGGAACCAAATGATGCTCGCCCTTTAGATGCCACATCCAATTTATAGTGGGAAATGAAAGTGTGCGGGTTGGACCAAGTAGCCGCAGCACAAATTTCAGAAATAGCGAGCTTGGAATGGAATGCAATAGAGGTAGCCATAGCTCTAGTAGAGTGAGCTTTGACAGATGTTGTAAGTTGCTTATTTGAAGAGGAATAAGCTTGAGTTATGCAATCTCTGATCCATTTGGCAATAGTAGCTTTAGTGATGGTTTTACCCAGTTTATTATCTGAAAAGGACACAAACAATTGATCTGTTTTCCGAATTTGCTGAGTCCTATCCAGATAGAAGCGCAATTGCCTGTGAACATCCAATGTATGGAAGGTGTAGTCCGCTTTGTTTGAAAATTATGGAAAGAAAACTGGTAGCTCTAAAGATTGTTGGAGACAGAGATTAGAGCAAACTTTTGGGACAAAAGATGGATTAGGTCTAAGTGATACTCTATCCTTGTGAAAAATCAAGTACGGTGGTTTGATAGATAGGGCTTGAAGTTCTGAAACTCTTCTTGCAGAGGTAATTGCAATTAAGAAGGCAGTTTTCCAAGACAGATATTTCAACTCACATGTAGCAGCCGGTTCAAAGGGGGAAGATGTTAAGGCACGAAGTACCAAATCAAGATCCCACGGAGGCGCAGGATGAAAAACTGGGGGTCTTAAAAGCACAGCACCTTTCATGAAAGTTTTACATAATCTGCTGCTCATCAACGGTGGGTCTGTGGAATCGTGAAATTTGGAGATAGCTGCTAGTTGGACTTTAATAGTAGAGACTGAAGATCCTTGATTAAACAAGGATGTTAAAAATTTCAAGACCTCTGGTATCAGGGCAGTAATAGGGTCTAATCCTCTGAGTTGAGCCCAGATAGCTAACCTCTTCCACTTACTGTGATACAACTTCTTAGTGGTGGGTTTGTGGGCTGAAGATAAAATGTGAATAACTTCCGGGTCCAAGGTGTGATTTCTGACTATAGTCGGAAGTGGAGGAGCCAAGCTGTTAATTTCAAAGTGTGAAGGGACTGGTGCTGTTGTCCCGACTGATGAACCAGAAGGTCCGGAATTAGGTCCAAGAACCAAGGACCGTCCAGAGAATATTTCTGTAGGTAGGGGAACCATACTTGACGAGGCCAGTACGGAGCAATTAGAATCATTGTGGACCCCAATTGGGAAGCTTTCTGGATGACTTTGGGGAGGAGTGGAATCGGAGGAAAAGCATAAAGCAGTCCTGTTGGCCAAGGTTGGACTAGAGCATCCGTAGCTGTCTCCCCTTGACGCGGGGTCAAGGAAAAGAACCTTTTGCACTTCGTGTTTCGTGGTGTTGCAAACAGGTCGCAGCACGGAATCCCCCATCTTTTGAAAATCTGAGCTGCTACTGTTTCGTTCAGAGACCACTCGTGAGGAGAGAGAATAGTCCTGCTCAGTCTGTCTGCCAATACATTGGATTTGCCTGGAATGTGGGTCGCTACCAGGAAGCGCTTGGTAGCCACTGCCCATTCCCACACCCTCATGGCCTCTCTGCAAAGGGGGTAAGATCTGGTCCCTCCTTGTTTGTTTAGATACCAGACCACCGACATGTTGTCTGTGTGGATGGCGATAATGCCTTGAGGGAGAAACTTGTGGAGGGCTTGTAAGGACAGAAGTACAGCCCTCATTTCCAACACATTGATATGGAGAGATGTTTCGTTGGGAAGCCAAGAACCTTGAACTGACCTGCCCAGATAATGCCCCCCCCACCCCGTCTGGGAGGCATCCGTAGTCAAGGTGGCCACCGGAGGGGGTATAACAAAGGGTCTTCCCTGATTCAGATTGGATGGCAGAAGCCACCAGCGGAGGTCCCATTTGCACGTTTCTGTAATCAGTATGTGATGATTGAGGGGGAGATCTTGAAAAGACCATTGTGTCGATAATAGCCACTGGAGAATCCTCATGTGCAACCTTGCCAGAGGAACTAGGAGAACCGTGGCAGACATTGAACCTAAAAGTTGCAGGACCATCCTGGCTGGGGCTTTGGATCTTAGAAGCAGGGCTCGGACCTGATTTTGTAATGTCTGTATCCTTTCGGTAGGAAGGAAGATCCGCATTAATTTTGAGTCTATCTCTGCTCCTATGAATCTTATGCGCTGAGAAGGCAGCAAGACAGACTTTGACCAGTTGAATGTAATTCCCAGGGAAACACCCAGGGAGATGGTGGCTTGCAGGTTCTCTAGTAGTAGATGCCTGGTGGTGGCAGTCAGGAGCCAGTCGTCCAGATAGGGAAACACTTGGAATCCGAGACTCCTCAGGTGAGCAGTCACTACTGCCAAACACTTGGTGAACACCCTGGGGGCTGTGGTGAGACCAAAGGGCAGTGCGCAAAATTGGAAATGACTGTCTCCCAGGCTGAAGCGCAGATACCTCCTGGACGCCTGATGTATCGGTATGTGATAATAGGCATCCTTGAGATCTATGGAGCACATCCAAACATCTTTCTCCAACAATGGGAGAATGGATTGTAAAGTGACCATTCGGAATTTGGACTTCATGACGGACTGGTTTAGTTTGCTGAGATCCAAAGTGGGTCTCAGGTCCCCTGTCTTTTTTGGCACTAAAAAGAACCTTGAGTAATTTCCGGATCCGATCTGGTCTGTGGGGACCGGTTGGATGACTCCTTTTTCTAGCAGCTTTGAAGCTTCTACAGCTGCAATTTCCCTTTGACTGGGTGGTGGGTCCGGGATTTTTTTGGACAGTGGGGGTGAGCGTGTAAAGGGAATGGTGTAACCTCCGGCAATAATCCGAAGCACCCATCTGTCCTAAGTAATAGACTCCCAGGCTTTTAGGTGCTTGGCAAAACGGCACCCGACTGGCTCCGGAGCAGCACAGCCGGGCAATCCCTCATGGAGTGTGGGAGGCTGAAGAGCCACGAAAGGACTCGCGGTCTCCAGTGTTGCGGGGGCCTCTGCCGCCTCTGGGACGGCGTCTCCCAGAAAAATTTCCCCGTCCTCTGCCTCTGGAAGGGGAATCTTCCTGCTGTTGAGGAAAGAATTTCTGTGATTTGCGGAACCACATCTTCCCTCCTCTTTTAGCCTTGGGATAAGGCCGAAAGGGAGTGGAAAATCGTGCTCCTATGGCAGATAAAGTCTTTCTCTCCTGCTCACAGCGGGTAAGAGTGTCTTTTACCTTGGGTCCAAATAAAGAGGACCCATCAAAGGGAGCGTCGGCAAAGGAAGACTTGAAGGCCTCCGCGAAATGACACAAACGGAGCCAGGCTTGTCTTTGTAGAGCCATGCCTGTGCCTGCCGCTCTGCCCGCCCCTTCGGCCGCATATGAAATGAGCCTCATGGACGAGTTAGAAATCGAGGTAAGGATAGCCAACTGAGAGCTAACCGACTGGGCTAGCTGCTCAGGTAGGTTACCTGAGAGGGAGTCTGAGAGCTCCTTGACCAGATCCCTCTGTAGTCTGGTGAAATGTGCCAAATAATTCAGGGACCTCAGAGTAAAGGCCGCTGAAGTCAGGGTGCGCTTCCGTGCGGTCCATGCTCCTAGACTCCTTATTAGGAGGATGAACGGACGTTGAAGCCTCTGCCACGTCCTGCTGGGTAGCAGACATCTACAGCCATGCCTTTCGTTAAGAACTCCTTCTCGGGTGGGGCAGACAAAAATTTGTTAGGGCGAGAAGGCACTGGTTCCACAGTATCTGGATGTTCCCACGCCCTCCGACAAACCAAATCCAGGAGCTCGTCGAAGGGCGGAGACACCCAGGAGGCAGAGGGCTGAGCCCCGAAGGCCTTGAGGAACACCGACTCATCAGCGGAGGGGGGTTTGGAATTCCAGCCGCCTCGTTGCTTGAGGATCTCTAGAATGTCTGCAAATGAGACATCATCCGAGGACGGCTTTGGGGACCCCTCCGCATCATCAAGATCAGTGTCCGATGTAAGAGACTCATCGGGGGAGTCCACGTGCTTCCTCTTGCATGATCTCTTCCTTGGGGGCTCCTCCGAAGACAACACCGAAAGACCCTCAGGAGGAGGGGAACCCCCAGTGGGGGTAACCTCAGGCCCCGGGGCTCCGCTGCCTAGAGACAGGGGAACTACCAAAGACCCAGTCTCCATGCCCAGGGAAGGTGCCGGTAAAGCCGTAGAGATGGCCGAAGAAGACTTGGCCAAGGCACTCCTCATAGCTCTGAAGGCCGGACCCCCAGAATCCTGGGAGGGTCCAGTCTCCGGAGCCATGATAGCAGACGGAAGTCCCGCGGCCGAAGCACCGAGAGGGAGGCTTGGAACCGACAGCATTGGTCCCGAAACGTCACCCCCGGGCCCGGCCGAAGAAGTCCGTGTGCTAAACTCGGACCCGAAGGCCGGGGTTGGAGTAAGGGTCGGAGCCGACCCTAGGATCTCTACTGGCTCCACCAGCACCTGCTCCGACGGAGCCGAAGCGGTCGGAAGAGGAATGGCAATGGAATGGGTTATCGGCTCCGAAGCCAATTGGGTCGGAGCCGAAACAAATTTCTGAAAGACTGGGGACTGGAAAAGTCTTTGGAGTACCCTGTCTATGTCCGAATCTGACATCCTTGATGACCTGGAAGAGACCGAACAGGTCCGAGTAGGCCTCTCCAACGGCTCCAAGGGACTAGGGGACCGGCTCCGAATTGACTCGATAATTATCGGCGCCGACGGAGTGTCCAAACCAATTTCCATCGGTGCCAAAGAGGGCTTCGGCGCCGAGGAGGAAGTGTCTGAGCGGACAACCTTCATCGGCTCCAAGATCAGTGGAGCTGATGAAGATGACCCGCCTCGAGGCCCCAGCCGTCGGCTCCAACCCAGAGGAGTCGAGGCTGGAGGCATCGAGGCAGACCGTTCGCCTCGGCTCCGAAGTCCGTGGAGCCGAAGGAGAAGCCTGCCTATGTCTTTTGGCGGTCGGTTCCGACGGGCTGGTCGGAGCCGACGCCCTTTTCTTCTTTGCAGGAGAAGGAGAGGAAGCTAAAGCCTCTTCAAATGAGGGTTTAATAAGGCCTTTTAAAATAAGTTTATTTTTCCTCTCTTGGAGGACCCTCGAGGAAAACGCGTGGCACACGCTACAGGACTCCTGCAAATGTTTGGCGCCCAAACAGTACACACAGAGAGAATGGTCATCTGTAATTGACATCTTGAAACTGCACTTAGTGCACTTTTTAAATCCTGAAGGCCTAGGAGCCTGTGACATTATGGCAACCAATTTAGTGACTAGCTAAATCAAACACACTAAATATCACAGAAAAAAATTCTCTTTTCTTTTCTTTTTTGAGAACTGTTTTTTTGAGAACCAAAGGCTGTCACAAAAATAACTAAAGGGATCCAAAAATCCCTAAATAAACGGACTTGGACAACAACGAACTGACAGGGGAAGGCCCTTCAACTCAAAGGGGACCTCTAGTCAGAAAAACGCAATCACCACACAAAAATTAAAACAGAAAATATCCACTCATACACAAAAACACGAGATAGCTGTTAAAACAGCTTTTTGTTAAATTTTTAGGAAATTCCTGACAGGAAAGTAAGTTAAGAAAACACTACTTAGCTCAGCCAGCTCGAGACCACGTCTTTGCTTGTTAGCGGCAAACGAGATCTGGGGGACTGGTAGTGGTGCATCCTGGGATATAGTAAGCTCAGCCAATAAGAGACTTCGCTCTTTGGCATAAGCGTGCCGAGTCGGAGAATGTAGGCGAGATAGGATCACATAACCTCTACATTTAAATCCTGAGAGGGAGAAAGATGTTTAATAGGAGGTCTTAGGACAAGTGTTTGTCTTAGAAAGGCTTGACAAAGCTTGGAAGATGCTAGAATTATCTATTCCAACATTAAAGTTGGAGATAGCAGCCAATTGCATTTTACTGGTAGAAGAGCTAGCTCCTTCACTGAAGATTGATGCAAGAAATTCCATAATATTAGATATAGGAGAATACAAGGGATCTAATTGTTTATTTTGTGCCCAAAAAACAAAATATTTTCATTTACTTTTGTAAAGTTTTCTGATGGAAGCATTGTCAGATAATAGAAGAATACGATGGACTGGGGTTGGACAGCCTGGGCTGTCTAGCAGTCAGTGAAAGTGGAGAAAACATGCAGTCAGTTTTAGGCCTGGAATGTCTGTATTAATAGAGTTTGTCGGGTGAAACAAAAGGTTTGAAGTTGGACCAAGAATCCAAGGAGGACGAAGAAAATGAGGTCAAAGAAAGGGAAACCAAATCTGACAAAGCCAATACAAGGCGATGAGGATTACTGGGCTCTTCAACTGGAATGCTTTCTGAAAAAATTTGGGAATGAGTGGTATCAGGGGGACAGGCATAAAGGAGACTGGTGGGCCAATCGTAAAGTAGCGCATCTCTCGGTGACTCTCCTGGTGGGAGATGAGGGCAAAAAACCTTCTGTAATTGTTGTGGGGGGATGCAAAAAGGACACAGCACAGTTGACCCCATTTATGGAAAATCCTCTCTGTCACCTTCATATTTAGAGACCACTCATGAGACATTAAAACAGACCTGCTTAACTAGTCTGCAATCATACTGGACTTTCCCAGAATATGCGTTGCTAAAAGAAATCGAATGGATGAGATTGCCCATTGCCACACTCTTACAGCTTTTTGACACAGAGGGTGAGATATGGTTCCTTCTGTAGGTGAAGTGTCTTGATTGGTTAATTATGTATTAGTTTTCATGAGTTTTCTATTTAATGGAAGTGCTTTTTCTTTTTTGTATTAACTCCAAGAAGGCTGTGTTTGCCGAGGAGCTAGAGTATTTGTATGCTATTAAATTTCTAAACCTTTTTTTATGTGCAGTTTGTATTTCACTGGCCTTGTTGTTTTTTGATATTTTATCTTTGGTCGTATTGTTGAGTGGTAAGATTTGGTTCCCCATTATTTGTTGATATACCAGACTACTGACATGTCCATCTGAACAGAAATAGTCCTGGTAGGAGAGTGTCTTGGAAGGCCTGCAACTGTATGAAGACAGCTTTCCACAACATTTATATATGCGTTGACCTCTTCAGGGGACCATGTGCCTTGGACTGTCCATCCCAGGAAGCATCCCCCCACCCAATCTGGGAGGCTTCAGTGGTCACTATGGCCTTGGGTTGGGGAAGAACAAAAGGACGACCTTCTTTCACTTGACTTGATTGTATCCACCATAGGAGATATTTCTTGCAAACTTGAGTTATCTTTATCTGACTGGATAGAGGGTCATAAAGAATGGACCACTGAGTAGCTAAGGCCCATTGTAGTACTCTCATATGGTATCCTGATAACATAACTATGATTATTACTGCTGATATGGACCATAAAAAGCTTGAAGGATTAATTGAGCTGAGAGAGGAGGGTTTTGGATGATTTTCCTGACCTGGAACATTAAAAGCAAATTCCACAGAATACTGAACCTCGGGAACCAGCCACAGCCAAAGGAAGCTCCACAATTGGATCTACTTTAATACACTTAAAAAAACAGTAAAAACACAGTATAAAAAGTAAAAAACTGCAATGCAAAAAGGATTAAGCGCTTTTCTCTGTCAACCCACAGACTTCATCAGAATCACTTGAACAGTCAAGAATGCAATCATTTAAACTTCCACCCATAAGAATCACATGATGATACTCAATTGTATAAAAAGAAGAAAAGAGAGAAACTTTGAGAGAAATAGTGTTGAATACACAGAGGGATGTGTTTATCCTAAACACTCTACCTGCAGTAGGAGGAATTTGGTTTATCAGGACACCAATGATGAGGCTACCTTTGAAGAGGAGAAGGAGCCTGACAATCATGGCCAAGCCTATTTAGAGAATGGCCCTGTCTGCAGATCCAAGAGGTTGAGAATAAGGAGAGAACGGCAACGGGAACCACCTCCATTGCACAGACCCAGTCGTAACCAACAGAACAGGAACAATCAGCGTGGATACCAGAACATGAACTCAAGTTGAGTTAGTTTTGGATGACGTGCAGCCCAGTTTCTTGGTTTCTAATGACTCTGGGCCATTGTTGGTGTCTAATGAAACAGGTGATTTTAATCTTTATAATTTAAGTAATCATCATTGTATGGTCCAACAAGTTAACCTTTTAAGTAAAGGAACTACATTTGTACCTGCTTGCCATATTAGAATAGACATGTTATTAATTGACTTAAAGACTTATTTGAGAAAGCTGAATCTTCATTTGTTTTTTGATGACAACAAAATAGATTTTGAAAGCATTACTATGTGGTGCAGAAGTACTTTTAACCCCCCTCCTTTACCCTTATTAATTTTTGAAAAGCTGTTCAAATACAACTTTAGACTGTTGTGGCAGCATAACTCATTGTATACGCTTGAATAGAATTTATCTTCTTATAAGTGTTCGCTGCTGCTGGAATTGGCAAGCAAAAGTAGTATAAGGGTAATGAAACCAGATAAGGGGGGTGGTAATTATGAACAAGGAAGAATATTTGAATAAGATGAATACTTATTTGTTGGATTCTACACTTTGCTTATAAAAAAAAGATTATTTATTACAAGATTTGTTGGATCAGGGTGAAATTGGGCCAGAATTGTTTGATTTCCTTTATGTCAAGTTCCCTATTGTACCTTGTATTTTTGGGATTCCCAAAATACATAAGAGCACCACTGACTTGCCAATGAGACCTATAGTTAATGCCAGGAAATCTAAAACTCACCCCCTTGTGAAATACATAGATTTAAAACTGAAAAAAATTGTTGGAACCCTTTGCCCACCTGTGTCAGTACTCCTGGGATTTTTTTTTGAAGATCAAAAATGTAGAGTTTTCCAGGAATTATGTTTTTCTTACGGTGGATGCAGTTAAATTATTTAATGTCATTCCTCACTCTGTTGCTTTGTCCTGGTTTTATGATTTTTTGTGTGAATCCACCAGTTTGGATAACAACAAGATTAATGTTTTGGACACAATTTTGTATTTTGGGAAGGGCAATATTTCCAACAGGTTAAAGGAGTGGCCATGAGGGCTTTGTGTGCCCCCATTTTTGCCTATATTGTCCTCATGCAATGGGAAAAGTTGTTTTTGTTTCAAAAGTTCTCTACAAACCCCCTGGAAACTATATGTTAGATACTCAGACGATATATGTATTGTATTGGACAGGCCTAGTAGTGAGACTGAAGGTTTCATTGACTATTTACATTCTACTACTTCATTTTTAAAGTTTACCTACTCCTTTGATCATGGTGTCATCAACTAGCTGGATGTTAAAATCTCCAAAAATGTCTTGGAGCAGTGTTTGGTTAATATCATATATAGAAAACCTACATATTGTAATAGTTTGTTACATTACAACAGTAACCACTCTGAACATCAAAAATGGGGTGTTGTGAAAGGGCAATATATACGTTTGGACAGAATGATTTCTGAGAACCAATATGTGTTTGAAAGGAAACTTCTGGTCAATACGTTTTCTGCCCGGGGATACCTTGCCGATTTAATCTCCATGGTTAGATCTGAAGTTGCAAGCAAAAGGGAGAACAGTATATACTGCCATTATTAAAAACTTCTTATAATTCAGTGGGAGAAAAGTTTGGTGGGACCCCTACAATGACAAGAAATAACTTTAACTTGTCTTTCTTTATGGAATATTACCTGGAAGACAACTACATCAGGGAGATGTTGTACAAGAATGGTTTTGTTTTTTCTTGTTTTAATGGCATTATTGAGAAAGTAGGGTAAAAAACAACTTTTGTTTACCGGAAGGGCAAAACTATGAAAAACATTTTGGAGTATAATGGCAATATGGGTGGCGTCACAAGTAACAAGAAATTTGGCACCTTTAAATGTGGGTTCTGTAGTCAATGTAAGTACATTTTGATGGGTGACAAGGTCAATGGTGTTAAAATTAAAGCTAAGTACCACTGTAATTGCAACAACCAGGGGGCTGTTTACCTGGCTATGTGTCAGAAATGTAATGGTTGTTACGTGGGTAAAACCCAGATATTTTGAGAAACCCCTGGGGTGGAGCTTGGGAAGATTTGATTGAAGTTTGTGAGTTGCAGTAGTAACTCCAGTTAAATGCCATGGTTCCCCAGGTTTGAATGACCACATATCCATTAGTAATATTTTGAAGTTAAAATCATACAATGTATGAACTGGAGTGGACTTTGGCACAATGGGTCATGTTATTCCTCCTTTTTTTTATTTTGGGAAGTTTTGGATAGGTTGAGTACAGTCATGTGATTCTTATAGTTGGATATTTAAATGATTGTGTTCTGACTGTTCAGTGATTCTGATAAAGTCTGTGGGATGACAGACAAAAGTGCTTAATCCTTTTTACAGTTTTGTTTTACTTTTTATAGTGTGCTTTTACTGTTTTTTTAAGTGTATTAAAGTACATCCAAGTGGCCGTGGCTGGTTCCTGACGTTTGGTATTCTGTGGATTTTGCTGCTCTTTGTTTGGTTCTTGGTCTTTATCTGGAACTGAACAGTCTGAACTCTCACCAGAGGAAGAGATGCTGTTTGTGTGATCGTGTTGAAATAAGTACCTATGAATTCTAGTAGTAAAAAAGATAAATCTGTCTCCCAAAGGTTACCTCCAAAATCAGATGAGTTGAAGTCCAAGGTAAAAGAGATAAGAGGCAAGCCACCACGATAAACAATATTTTATTTGGAGAAAATAAGATGAGCACTTTCGCGTGCTACTGGAAGGCATGCTTCTTCAGATCTAATGCATCAAAATTCACCTAAACATTTTATACTGAACTTCAATTGAATAATCATATATTAAATTGTTAATTAAGCAATTAAACAATTAAATAATTATATTCAGTAGAGTCAAAATCAAATAGAGCAGTTAAAAACAAACGTAAAAAGTCAAATTGACTGGATTCATGTTTTTTTCATGTTTTTTTCTGAAGCATAAATATAAAGTGCTTAAATCCCTTAAACATTCTAAATAAATAAAATATATTACAAATAACTATATGAATTCTAAAACTATACACATATATATATAAATAAAATACATAAATATGTCATTTTATCAGAAATATATGTGTATATATAACTTTCATAACTGATAAAAACAGCGCTCAAAATTAAGAACTAAATGTGTTTCTATAGAGCAGATAATATGCATAGAATATATATAAAACCAAAAATCATTACAATATGATATGAATTAATAAACATATTCATAAAAACAAAAACATCAAGCAAGTATGCATAAACTGAGAAAAGAGGAGAATATGGGTAATGGTATATCATAATCCATGTAAATTACTTTATATTTTATATTTTATATTGTAAAACATTATATCAATAATTCAGTTTTTTCAGAACTGACCTAATGCTAATGTAAGAATTAAGTCCTGGAGGGTACTGAGCTTTAAATCTCAGTATCCAATTGAGCTCTAAATTTTCTAAACTATTAAAATTGTCTCCTTTTCTTGTATTCGGAGTTCTTTTTTGTAATATTCTAAAAAAGAACTTATGTTCAGGGAATTCAGAAATATGCTTCGCTAAGGCATTTTTCAAATCCATTTTCTTAATGTCATAAAGATGCTCCTGTATTCTGTCTCTTAGACCAGTAATCTGGTTTTATTAATAAATATTTTCTGCTTATCGTGTCGAACGCTTCTGTGGAATATATTTACTTCAATATCCTCTGTTAGAGCTGCGCTGAATACACAGTTGCATACCAGCTATGGTGTTTTCTATTGTTGGATTTGTGTCGGTAGGTTTTTACTATTCATTCTAGAAATTGTTTCAGAAAAAAAAGATTCCTTCAAATGGATTAACAGAAACCACACTTTCATCAGAATCAGAATTAGAAACCTAAGTACAGAAAACAGAAGATGACCCTCCACAATCATTTTGTGGTTCAAAATCTTGAATATCCTCGGAAAACGAAGAATGCTTTTTTCTCTTACACAGACAATAGAAATGGAAGGGTCAAGAGCCTGAACTAAACCCTGAGCTAAGCCCAGTAAATCTATCTTTGCCAAAGCAACTCAGTAAGGAGAAGATGTAAGTCTAACTTTTTCTTATTTTTGAAATTATTTTTTTGAAGGAGCAGACTTACTTTTGACAGGCATTCCAGTCTGACTAGGCAGAAAGATATTCCTTGCTCTTTGTTTCAAGACTGGCATGAGAGTGGTTCTCCCATGTCTTCCAAGGGAGCTCTAGCAGATGCAGAGAACATGCCTAACCCTCGGTCCAAGGTGGCTGTATGGACTACACCAGAGGAAGCCAAAGAAAGACGAATCATCTGAAGAACCAGAAATGGCAAAAGCAGTCTCACCCATCTGCTCCCGTGGCACTTTAGTAGCCTGCTGAAATGGCAAAAATTGCTTATTATTATTTGTGTGGTTTGAAGAAGGAAGAACCAAGGAGCTGGTATGTAGTTCCATGGTAAAGTGAAAAAGATGCTTGATTCCTGGAAGCTTATCAACAGTAGTCAGTAAAACAAGTTAAGTAGTAAAAAAAAAATCACTTTTTCTTCAGAAACAGTAAAAATCACTTTAAAAATACACCCCAGCTCAAAGGTAAAATAACACAACTTTTACCATGGCGGTCTACAAAAACACTTTTTCCTAGCTTAAAAATATAAATTTCACAGAAAAAGTTCAGCTTCTGTCATAAATTTAAAAGGTAGAAGTTATTCCCCCAAAGGGAACTTATCTGCTCCAGCAATGGAAAGTGTTAGCTAATGGTCAGTCCTCCAAAGAGGGCAGGAGGGTTGCTCTTTGGAGGTAGGAAAACTCTGAAGGGCTTGACACCCAAACCACTCTTTCTTCAGCTCAACCCAAACTGATTATTGGTTTGGGAGCTTGGAAGGTGCCCCTGGAGCTCTGAAAGCTGCCCAGCTATTATATCCTTTCAGGATATAATACATACATAGCTAAGGCTACTGCAGTGTTGATCAATATGATGAATATCAGTGGATCACTTTCCATGGGAAGGTTGTAAAGCAGTGCAAGGGGTCTGCTGTTAGGAGATGAAAACCCTTAAAACAGTGGGTTTCTATTCCTGAGAATGTAGCAGAGCACTTAAAAGCGTTTACCAAATCCATATTCTTCCTTAAGAGGCAATGTGTTAAGTGTTTGAAACAGGATCCTTTTCTGCTGTTTCTCATTTAAAGTTTTTGAGCATAGTTATTTTAACCCTATTTGTGAGTTGTTACTGCAGCATGTGGCAGTTTTCTTCAGTTGTAACTCAACAAAGAAAATGTGCTTGACAAGTCTGACACTTAGTGGAATACCTGTGTGTTTAGGATGACTCAGCTACAGCAATAACTATGACTCTGGTGAGTACAGCTGAATTTGTATTAAATCCTTTGTAAAATGTTTGAGTCACTGGCAGTTCTCCATGTAAATACTGACAAAAAGTAAAAAACAAAACACAAGAGTTGAAGGGAACAAGTTTAATAAAGCCACAATAAAATCACAAATCCACCAGTAAGCACTTTTGTCTTTCCCATGGGTTCTCTTCAGACTGGTTTAGAAAAATATCATCCTCCATCAAATAGTATCAAACATGTAACATTAAGTCATATGACAAAACAATTTTTTAAACAAGAATAAGAAATACAATAAACATTTTCCTTGTTAAGTATGGTGAAATCTTACAATGCATAATGGGAACCTTATTCAAAACTAATTTTAAAACTGATGTGGTCATTAAGACTAAGAAGTAGAGTGGCAGTAACCACAACTTGACACTGATGTTCCCTATAATCCAGTTCATTGAGTATCATCTCTTATATCATTGCATCAACCACATAGGATCTGAATGGAGGAAATAATAAAATCAGCAAAAGGAGAGAAGTATTGCTGAAATTGCATTCATCTTTAAGTCTTGGTGAGTACGTTCACGAGGTGGACCCTGTTTTTTCACAAAATCTCACCAAGACGACACTGATATATAGACTGCATTTTATATAGCATATATCACGGAAGTTAAAAAAATAAAGAAGATAGCTGAGTGCACAAGTCCCAGGATTAAAAAAGTGCCCAATCCTGGTAGGTGCACTGGTACCAGGACTGGAAAAAAATGACAGTGTAGAATCTTCAAGACATAGAAATATTCCTACAATGGGGCTAGACAATGCCCGGGGGGGGGGCTTGTTGTAGAAGGAAGTAGCAGTCCACAAAAAATCACAAAAAACTGATAGGCCTAAAAAGAGCCGTACAGATGATAGAGTGGACTACTGAAGATAAGAAATTATGTATTGTTACTATTATGCAAGAAGCCCAGAATTTCCCTACAAAACATATACAAAATATTAAGGGAGAAATTAGAGGAAAGAAAAATACTTCCACAAGAAAACAACTGTCAAAAGCTTCAAATAAAAATTGTGCTCATTAATACAACAAATCCATGAAAAACACTATACAGACCAAGAATCCTTGTGCCGTTTGGAAAAAGAAGGGACTGAGGAAGTGTGAAAATTTAAAGAAAAAATGTAGAGATGTTTGAAGGGTATAAAAAAGAAATATGGACATGGGAAACAGGGAGAGATCCGATATGGTGCAATATTTATGCAAACGAGAAAGCCAAATTAATCAACCCAAAAAAGGCAGCCCCCACGATTCAAAGAGAAATACAGGTCAAGGCATCCAGATATGAAAATGTCACAACAACAGAAGATCAGTCAAGCAGAAGTTAAAAAAAAACAGAACTGAAGTTATTGAATATTTGTGAAGTGAAGGATTCAGTGTAGAAAGTCTAACATAGGTCATATCACAGCATGATAGGACAACAAGTCCCCAAAGTAAGGACAAACAAGCACAGACATCTGAAGAAGAAATAAAGACATGAGAAAGAAAAAGAGATGTAATATGGTACAATATTTATCCAAATTAGAAAGCAAAACTAATCAATGCAAAAAGAGCAGCACGAAAGATATTGGAAGAGAAATACAAGCAAAGACATCCGGATATGGAAAATTTTACAATACAAAAAATAAGAAAACAAAGAGGAAAAGTAGAAGACAGGATTAGTAATGGATAAGTTAAAGAAATAGAAACTGAGGTTATGAATTACCTGCAAAGTGAAAGATTTAGTGTAGAAAATTTAACTCGGATAACAACGCAACAGGTTAGAACAAGGGACACCCAAATTAGGAAGAAACCAGCAGCGCAGGAAGCATCTAATCAGTTGACATATGAAGATGCTTTGGAGCCTCCTAAAGGAAACCAGTACAAAGGTTCAGTTGGAGGTATGCAGCAAAGGAAAGAACAGGAAACTGTGGCAACTCTGACACAGTCAATGTTGGGGAGTGATAGGCCAATGATTTCCCATGTGAAAGACCAACAGATGGCACAAGGCGAAACTGAAGACAAGAAATGGCAAAGAATGTGGCTCAGTTTAGAAGAACATAATCTACGAGAAGAGTTACTTGATTTAATAGAGATGGATAGACATATTAAAATCAATGAAAGAAATAGACTGCAGAACGTCAATAAAACCCAAAACATTTGTATTTCTTTATTTCTTCTTCAGATGTCTATATACACTGAGCCAAATGGAGGAAGGGCACTGACTACAACTCTGACCTGAGATATATAACAATAAGTATCCTGTTTTTTTTTTTTTTTTTTGCTTATTTTTACTGGTTATTGCTTCTAGCAATTTATATATAGCACTTTTTATTGTCTGCTGCATACTTTTTACTGTATTTTATTGCTATTAACTAATCTGCACGGTTAAACTAAAATTGTCTGCCTTACAGGGCCTGATAAATAAGTTTGTACTGTCACACTGTTTGTAAAGCTTTTTAGCTAGTTTCACTGTGTGAAAGGTATTAAACAGAAAATTTCTGTACTTGTTAAGCACTTATTTCACCTCCATAAACTGAACTGCCTTGTGAATCAGGAATACTTATTTGGAAGTATGTGTACATTACATCTTACATCCTAACTGAATAATATCCTGCATCTGTGTTGTGTAAGCGAACGCTCCCTGCCAGGACAACCAGCAGCTATAGCCATCTATACTATATCCCCTATACTCCCTAAACTAGCCTCCCTGCTGTTATACACCCTCCTCCCTGTGTCTACTTCTTGCTACTTTTCTTCTCTACTTTCCAATTTCCCTCTCTCCTACTTGTTTCTACTCTTGAAAGAGCTTTGTCTAACAGTACCTAGAGTGTCCACTTGAGGGCAGTCTTACCCTTAAACAACCCATTACTTACCAGCATTCTAACCTGGTTTATTACAATTGAGTCTACATCTTTTGCTTCAGACTCACATATTACAGGTCCCTTTGCCACTATATTATACCCTCTTTCAGCCTTCTACTCACTTACTTCATAGGCCCTCTAAGCCTAAATACCTTAGTTGCCCTCACCTCTCTACCTCTCAGATTGTTTTTTCCTCCATACTGGTCTACTTGTGATCCACCTGCCACGACCTTTACTCCTTTCTTGCTGTCCACTCCCTTACAGCCCCTTCTCCCTTGTAACTCTGGCTGGCACCCTCCCTCCCCCACCTATTACCCATAAGCACTAACCTGCCTACCTCCACCCTATTTCTCCTTTTACCACTGCCCCATAACTTATAAATACACCACACCTCTCAGGACGCCATCTTTTCTGCGTAGACTCCTTTCACCTGCGGGTAGCGTTTGCTGTAAGTTGTCGATTATTACAATCTGCCATTGTCTACTGTCCCTGCTTACAGCTTAAACAATTAAGAGGATTATACCATGTTATAATTTTTGATTGTTAGCATTTTTGCCTGCTTAATATGTACTTGAACTACATGTATACTTCTATATTGTTGTGCTTAAAGACAAACAGTAGTAGTTTCTGAGGGACACTGTGGATCCATTGCGTGTACTACTTAAATAGTGGGAAACCACGGCTTGCGCCTTCCGACCTCTCTCCCAACTTTTCTCATTTATGTGATTTTGAAGCAAATGTGCATCCGCATTCATTTTCTTCTTATTGTGCACTGCTTGAGCACTAAATGTTGTTGCTACCACCCTTATTCTTCTCACACTACTGATACTATCAGCCTCATCTCCGTCGCTGGCTGTGTGCATTCTTTTGAATGCTGAAGGAATTCTGCTTACACTTCCACTTGCATTTACATTCTCAATATCCTACACTTAGATTTAGATGCTGTGGCTCCTTCCAGAGCTTCTACCCTTAATCCCCTATTTAACCATCCATTCCTAGCTCGGTTGTTAGCGCTCGTTCTTCGGAACGTGGAAAGAACATATACAACTGTGTTTCTTTCCTGCTTCATTTTATTTTGTGCCAACTTTTCATAACTCAACTTAACTTTTGCAAAACCCCACTCTACTGCCCATTCCCAGCTCAGTTGTTTGCGCGCGTTCCTCGGAACGCTGAAAAAACCTACACAACTGCTTCTATTACCTCCTACACTTTACTTTGTGGCAACTGTTACAAAACCCCACTTAACCTTGCAAAGCCCAACTTAACTGCGCATTCCTAGCTCAGTTTTTTGTATGCGTTACTGGAACGCTGAAAGAACCTGTTAAACTGTTTTTCTTACCTGTTGCACTTTATTTTGTGGCAACGCTTTTAAAACCGAACTCTGCTGTTGGTTTGAATGCATTCCTTGGAACGCTGAACCCTATTGTTTGTTATCGCAGGTTCAATTGAACGCTGAAGGAACTAAAATCCTCATCCTACTCTCTTCTGTTGTGAAGGCGACAATTGTTGCATGCTCACACGTGTTCCACTGAACGCTGAGGGAACTACAAACCCCATTCAACACCTCAATAATACTGCCTCTTGTATAGGCAAACTCTATTGTTCGCGTGTGCACCTTGAATGCTGAAGTTACTACCTACTACTGTTTGCAACTTTATTTTTGTATCCTTTTTAAATCGGAACTCTACACAAGGGTGAATGATTTATAACTACTGTTAGCTCCTCATTACAGAAGAGCTACTGAACTTATCTACCTAGTTGTCCTACTTTTCTTTTTCTCTCTGTTTAAGACTTTGTGTGAACTAATACATAGAGCCTAAACTATCACAAATTAGAAATACAAGCTGTGGCTTACAAGCATGTGGTTTATAATCAATAGCATAATGTGTCGCTAATTAGCATTGCAAGCAATGGCTTCAGATATGATGTTTTTTCTTGCATAATTTGTACATATTGCCCAGGTAAAGGACCTTGTATCTTTTAAATGTACTTTTATTGTCTATATGCTTTGAATGTATTAGAATATGTTTATTTGTACTACTGGCTAACTGACTCTCCTACCCTGTGGTTAGAGTAATAATGTCTACCAGTCTTGGTAGATGCTCTGCATGTTCTGTTTAACACCACAAATGGTGTTTAACTGCTACTTGCCTATATTAATGCATAGTCTATATTGCTCTGTATCCTTAATACTTTCTCTCTATTTCCCTTTAAGCCTGCAACCCTCCTGCTAGGGAATCCCCCCAGCGTCTGTGTCCCGCTGTCTATCTGAAGACCTGAGATATCCTTGTCCTCAGAAAACTTCTGGTACCTCCTCCCAGTGCAGTATTTGAGCCTTGCCCTCCATAAACTGAACTGCCTTGTGAATCAGGAATACTTATTTGGAAGTATGTGTACATTACATCTTACATCCTAACTGAATAATATCCTGTATCTGTGTTGTGTAAGCGAACAACCAGTAGCTATAGCCATCTATACTATATCCCCTATACTCCCTAAACTAGCCTCCCTGCTGTTATACACCCTCCTCCCTGTGTCTACTTCTTGCTACTTTTCTTCTCTACTTTCCAATTTCCCTCTCTCCTACTTGTTTCTACTCTTGAAAGAGCTTTGTCTAACAGTACCTAGAGTGTCCACTTGAGGGCAGTCTTACCCTTAAACAACCCATTACTTACCAGCATTCTAACCTGGTTTATTACAACTGAGTCTACATCTTTTGCTTCAGACTCACACATTACAGATCCCTTTGCCACTATATTATACCCTCTTTCAGCCTTCTACTCACTTACTTCATAGGCCCTCTAAGCCTAGATACCTTACTTGCCCTCACCTCTCTACCTTTCAGATTGTTTTTTCCTCCATACTGGTCTACTTGTGGTCCACCTGCCACGACCTTTACTCTTTTCTTGCTGTCCACTCCTTTACAGCCCCTTCTCCCTTGTAACTCTGGCTGGCACCCTCCCTTCCCCACCTATTACCCATAAGCACTCACCTGCCTACCTCCTCCCTATTTCTCCTTTTACCACTGCCCCATAACTTATAAATACACCACACCTTTCAGGACGCCATTTTTTTTGCGTAGACTCCTTTTACCTGCGGGTAGCGTTTGCTGTAAGTTGTCGATTATTACAATCTGCCATTTTCTACTGTCCCTGCTTACAGCTTAAACAATCTAGAGGATTATACCATGTTGTAATTTTTGATTGTTAGCATTTTTGCCTGCTTAATATGTACTTGAACTAGATGTATACTTCTATATTGTTGTGCTTAAAGACAAACAGTAGTAGTTTCTGAGGGGCACTGTGGATCCATTGCGTGTACTACTTACATAGTGGGAAACCACGGCTTGCGCCTTCCGACCTCTCTCCCAACTTTTCTCATTTATGTGATTTTGAAGCAAATGTGCATCCGCATTCATTTTCTTCTTATTGTGCACTGCCTGAGCACTAAATGTTGTTGCTACCACCCTTATTCTTCTCACACTACTGATACTATCAGCCTCATCTCCATCGCTGGCTGTGTGCATTCTTTTGAATGCTGAAGGAATTCTACTTACACTTCCACTTGCATTTACATTCTCAATATCCTACACTTAGATTTAGATGCTGTGGCTCCTTCCAGAGCTTCTACCCTTAATCCCCTATTTAACCGTCCATTCCTAGCTCGGTTGTTAGCGCTCGTTCTTCGGAACGTGGAAAGAACATATACAACTGTGTTTCTTTCCTGCTTCATTTTATTTTGTGCCAACTTTTCAGAACCCAACTTAACTTTTGCAAAACCCCACTCTACTGCCCATTCCTAGCTCAGTTGCTTGCGCGCGTTCCTCGGAACGCTGAAAGAACCTACACAACTGCTTCTATTACCTCCTACACTTTACTTTGTGGCAACTGTTACAAAACCCCACTTAACCTTGCAAAGCCCTACTTAACTGCGCATTCCTAGCTCAGTTTTTTGTATGCGTTACTGGAACGCTGAAAGAACCTGTTAAACTGTTTTTCTTACCTGTTGCATATTATTTTGTGGCAACGCTTTTAAAACCGAACTCTGCTGTTGGTTTGAACGCATTCCTTGGAACGCTGAATCCTGTTGTTTGTTATCGCACGTTCAATTGAATGCTGAAGGAACTAAAATCCTCATCCTACTCTCTTCTGTTGTGAAGGCGACAATTGTTGCATGCTCGCAGTGTTCCACTGAACGCTGAGGGAACTACAAACCCCATTCAACACCTCAATAATACTGCCTCTTGTATAGGCGAACTCTGATGTTCGCGTGTGCACCTTGAATGCTGAAGTTAATACCTACCACTGTTTGCAACTTTATTTTTGTATCCTTTTTAAATCGGAACTCTACACAAGGGTGAATGATTTATAACTACTGTTAGCTCCTCATTACAGAAGAGTTATTGAACTTATCTACCCAGTTGTCCTACTTTTCTTTTTCTCTCTTTGTTTAAGACTTTCTGTGAACTAATACATAGAGCCTAGACTATCACAAATTAGCAATACAAGCTGTGGCTTACAAGCATGTGGTTTATAATCAATAGCATAATGTGTCGCTAATTAGCATTGCAAGCAATGGCTTCAGATATGATGTTTTTTCTTGCATAATTTGTACATATTGCCCAGGTAAAGGACCTTGTATCTTTTAAATGTACTTTTATTGTCTATATGCTTTGAATGTATTAGAATATGTTTATTTGTACTGCTGCCTAACTGACTCTCTTACCCTGTGGTTAGAGTAATAATGTCTACCAGTCTTGGTAGATGCTCTGCATGTTCTGTTTAACTCCACAAATGGTGTTTAACTGCTACTTGCCTATATTAATGCATAGTCTATATTGCTCTGTATCCTTAATACTTTCTCTCTATTTCCCTTTAAGCCTGCAGCCCTCCTGCTAGGGAATCCCCCCAGTGTCTGTGTCCCGCTGTCTATCTGAAGACCTGAGATATCCTTGTCCTCAGAAAACCTCTGGTACCTCCTCCCAGTGCAGTATTTGAGCCTTGCCCTCCATAAACTGAACTGCCTTGTGAATCAGGAATACTTATTTGGAAGTATGTGTACATTACGTCTTACATAGGTTCATAGGTTCATACTAGGCTATCTGCCCAAGGGCATTTATAAGCCTAGCCCATAGATATGTGGCTTTCGCCACCCCTTTAGTTTGAATAAAACTATGCCTATTATTTTGCTGTGCCTCTGTCGAGCAGTGACACTGAAGTAATCCCTGGGGTATATCTGCGATCTCCCATCCATTGGTCAAGATTCCTCTTGAACAAGGCCAGCGAGGTGCTCTGCCTCACATTTACCGGGATTTTGTTCCACAGCATAGGGAGTCTCTGGGTGATGAATCTGTCCCTCCAGCACGTCCTATTAATAACCGTGTCAAGGTTTAAGTCTCCCGCCCTTGTGGTTCTGAGGGATCTAGATTTTTTGAGGTGAAGCATATTCATCAAATCTGGGTTTGACATGGCCTTATATGTCAGGCACAGGTCACCTCTGAGCAAGCGGTATGAGACTGACTAGAGCTGGAGTTCTTTCAGTCGGGCAGCATAAGACATATTTTTGAGACCTTTTATCCTCTTGGTGAGGAACTTTTGGGGCCTTTCTAGCTGCTGCAGGTGTCGGGTCAGATACATTCCGAATGGGGCATTGTACTCAATCATAGGTCTAATGAGTGATGAGTACAGGGGGACGATGACCTCCCTTGCTCTAGATGTGAATCCCTTCATGATCAGGTGGGCAATGTAGAAGGTTTTCCTGACTACTTTAGCAGCAATATGAGTGTCAAACGAAAGGCTAGTGTCAACCTGGGTCCCCAGGTCCCTGATGACTTCTTCTGTGCTCAGTGGATTGCCACCTATATGGTAGCTAGGGGTAACCTTGTTTTTCCCGAAGGGTATGACTATGCATTTCTTGGCGTTTAACTTTAGGCCATGGCTCTGGCACCAGTTATCCGTTTCTGTGAGGCCCTTCTGAAGGATATCTGTGTCAGAAGTGTTTTCGACTATGGCGCCCAGTTTGCAGTCATCTGCAAACTTTGTCAGCCATAACCCTCCTGTGTTAGCTTGTACTTCAGAAAAGTAGATGCCGAACAAGAGTGGACCCAGGACTGAGCCCTGTGGGACACCACTTGTGACAGGCTTTGAGTCTGACATGGCTCCAGCAACTCTGACCCTGTGGGTTCTGTTACTTAGCCAGTTTGCAACCCATCTTGTGATGTATGGGTTTACATTCAAGCTGATGAGTTTTTCGATAATACCTGAGTGGGGTATTGTGTCGAAGGCCTTTGCCAGGTCGAGGTAGGCTGTATGGACTGCCTTTCCCTCATCAATGGCCTTGGTGACTGTTTCGAAAAAGTCAACCAAGTTTAAAAGGCATGATCTGCCTTTGACAAAGCCAAACTGGGTTGGATCCAAAGTCTGCAAGTTCCTTATGTCTTTATTTATGAGTTCCATTATGATCCTCTCCATGGCTTTGCAGATAAGGCTTGTCAACCTAATGGGACGGTAATTTCCAGGGTCGGTGGAGGCACCGCCCTTGTGAAGTGGGACCACAGTCGCAGTGCGCCACTCCTTGGGTACGTATCCTGAGGTGATGCTAAGATTAAACAGCTGTCCTAACTGCGGGTTTAATTCCTCATTGAGTTTGTGGAGCACACAGCCGGGGACACCATCCGGTCCCATGGATGCTGTGTTTTTTGCCTTGGAGAGAGCAGTTCTCACCTGGGCATTGGAGATGTTTGGGGGCTACAATCCTCTGGTATAGATGTCTCTCCTTTTGGGGAGGGGAGTTTGCACTGAACCTGTCAGCCAGTATGTTGGCAATGTGTGTAGGTTCAGTAATCTTCACATCATTTTGGACTAATTCTGAGCATATCTGGGAGTTTCCTCCTAGGTTTCTAACATAGCTAAAGAAGGCCTTATGATTGTATTTTGTGTCCTTGGCGATTTTTCTCTCAAAGTTAGCCTTGGATGATTTTATGAGAGCTCTTAGTTTTTTACTTATAATGATCAAAGGTGTCTTACCTTTCAAGGATTTTGCTCTATCTTGTAGTAGCTTCCTCCTTTTGTTGTAGAGCTTGTTTATGGCTGGGGTCCACCAGACTGGACGCTTGCCTTTGGTACAAAGAGTCTTAGTTTTGTTTGGGATTGCCTGATCCATGCAGTCCTGTAGGTGCTGGTAGAAGGCATTTGTAAGTGATTCAGCGGTTTGAGTAATGTTTACCACTGGCTCAGGGGCCTTAAAGGAGACTACACTAGTTTTTAGAAGTGTGAAGTCGGCTTTTGAGAAGTTTTTCACTGTGGTCTCTTTTATTTCAGGTGGGGGCGGGATGAGGACCTCCAGCGAGATTAGTTTATGATCTGATCTCACCAGTGAGGGGTTTACTTCCGGTGTTGAACATTTTGATCCCATGTTTGTGATGATGAGATCAAGTATGTTTTCTCCTCTTGTGGGGATGGTGACTAGTTGTTCCATGGCATTTGAGTTTATGAACTCCAGGAACCTTTGGGCTAGAGAGTTTGGGCTTGAGTAGTGTTCCCAGTCTATATTAGGGTAGTTGAAGTCACCTAATATGATGGTGTTTGGAGATACATTTATCCCCTCCAGTGTTTTCAGGAAGGCCATGTGAGGTTCCTGGGTTTGAGAGGGTGGCCTGTAACATGCTACAAATTGCAGAGCAGTCTTGTCTATGGTTAATTGCACCTGGATGGTCTCCGATGCATTGTGCGTTTCCACCAACCTTGAGGTGTGGGTGTCCTTTATGAATATGGACACCCCCCCTCCTTTTTTGGTGTTGTCCGGATTTTGGGGCCGGAACGCATGATATGAGGTGAAATCTGATAGTGTTGGGGTGCTCTCAGGAGCCTTGAACCAGGTTTCTGTCACAGCACAGACATCGATATTCTCCATACTGAGAAGGGCCTCGAGTGCGTGCATCTTGAGATTGAGACTTCTGGCATTGAGCAGCATTACCCCTTAGTTTTTTTCCTTTTTTGTGTTCCAGGGTGGTAGGTTTAGAATTTAAGCCTTGCCTAAAAAAGGCACTATGGGGGTGGCAAGAGCCTTTGCCAATATCTGGAAGCCCAGGGGTGACAGGTGCAAGCCGTCCCTTGCGAAGCAGCGTGGCTTGTCCAGCATGTCATCCCAGGCAGACAGACATTGGATCCCCTTTGAATGACACCAGAATTTAAGCCAATTATTAAAGCTGATCATCTTATCCCTGTATTGTGGCATCATTCTAGGTGAAGGTAGGATACTGCTCAAGGTCAGTGTCATACCTGCTTGGGCTACATAATCAGAGAGCTCCTCAATGTCTCTTTTCATGTAGTCCAAGGAGGTACGTCTCAGGTCGTTGACACCAGCGTGGACAATGACTGAGTCGTACTTGTGCCTGCTGTTGAGAGACCTGAGTGCTTGCGTTATGTGGCGGATTCTAGCGCCCGACAGGCAGCTTACTGTGACCTTCTCTTTACTCAGTATGGTGAGCGGGACGTCAGTGTGTCTGACTATGGAGTCACCAATGACGAGTGTGTCTGGCATTGTGTTTGGCCTTAAAGGCTGTGACTGTTTGACACACTGACTGTGTGGTCTATGTGTTGCATGTGTTTGGTCCTGAGGTGGTAGTTGTTTGTGTGTCTGCTTTGGTGGCCTCTGCTGTTTTGGTAGATTTTTGATCAGAGCCTCCGAGTATGTCTTTGTGTGATTATGTGTATGATTTGAAGTTGTGATGGTACTATGTGTGACTGGGTATGTAGTGTGTGTGGTTTCCTTCTCCTCCTGTCTGGTCTTGCCAGTCCTGTGTTGAGAGAGCTCAGCCTCCAGTTTGGCCGTATAGTTGCATCTCTGACATGTATTTGTGTTACGTGGGAGAAGGAGAGGATTGTCTGTGTACATGAGGCAATTGTAACATTGCCTCAATATTCCCAGGTTCACCAGTTGAGCAGGAGAGGACACTAGCAACTGATCCCTCGACATGCTAGAAGTAATAGATAAAAACTTACAAAAGACTACGAGGGATGTGGGTTCTAGGCTGGTGGGGTACTATCTATAATAAGAGTGCTTTATCAAGGTGCAAGTACTGAATAATATCCTGTATCTGTGTTGTGTAAGCGAACAACCAGCAGATATAGCCATCTATACTATATATCCCCTATACTCCCTAAACTAGCCTCCCTGCTGTTATACACCCTCCTCCCTGTGTCTACTTCTTGCTACTTTTCTTCTCTACTTTCCAATTTCCCTCTCTCCTACTTGTTTCTACTCTTGAAAGAGCTTTGTCTAACAGTACCTAGAGTGTCCACTTGAGGGCAGTCTTACCCTTAAACATCCCATTACTTACCAGCATTCTAACCTGGTTTATTACAATTGAGTCTACATCTTTTGCTTCAGACTCACACATTACAGGTCCCTTTGCCACTATATTATACCCTCTTTCAGCCTTCTACTCACTTACTTCATAGGCCCTCTAAGCCTAGATACCTTACTTGCCCTCACCTCTCTACCTCTCAGATTGTTTTTTCCTCCATACTGGTCTACTTGTGGTCCACCTGCCACGACCTTTACTCCTTTCTTGCTGTCCACTCCCTTACAGCCCCTTCTCCCTTGTAACTCTGGCTGGCACCCTCCCTCCCCCACCTATTACCCATAAGCACTCACCTGCCTACCTCCTCCCTATTTCTCCTTTTACCACTGCCCCATAACTTATAAATACACCACACCTCTCAGGACGCCATCTTTTTTGCGTAGACTCCTTTTACCTGCGGGTAGCGTTTGCTGTAAGTTGTCGATTATTACAATTTGCCATTGTCTACTGTCCCTGCTTACAGCTTAAACAATCTAGAAGATTATACCATGTTGTAATTTTTGATTGTTAGCATTTTTGCCTGCTTAATATGTACTTGAACTAGATGTATACTTCTATATTGTTGTGCTTAAAGACAAACAGTAGTAGTTTCTGAGGGACACTGTGGATCCATTGCGTGTACTACTTACATAGTGGGAAACCACGGCTTGCGCCTTCCAACCTCTTTCCCAACTTTTCTCATTTATGTGATTTTGAAGCAAATGTGCATCCGCATTCATTTTCTTCTTATTGTGCACTGCTTGAGCACTAAATGTTGTTGCTACCACCCTTATTCTTCTCACACTACTGATACTATCAGCCTCATCTCCGTCGCTGGCTGTGTGCATTCTTTTGAATGCTGAAGGAATTCTGCTTACACTTCCACTTGCATTTACATTCTCAATATCCTACACTTAGATTTAGATGCTGTGGCTCCTTCCAGAGCATCTACCCTTAATCCCCTATTTAACCGTCCATTCCTAGCTCGGTTGTTAGCGCTCGTTCTTCGGAACGTGGAAAGAACATATACAACTGTGTTTCCTTCCTGCTTCATTTTATTTTGTGCCAACTTTTCAGAACCCAACTTAACTTTTGCAAAATCCCACTCTACTGCCCATTCCTAGCTCAGTTGTTTGCGCGTTCCTCCGAACGCTGAAAGAACCTACACAACTGCTTCCATTACCTCCTACACTTTACTTCATGGCAACTGTTACAAAACCCCACTTAACCTTGCAAAGCCCTACTTAACTGTGCATTCCTAGCTCAGTTTTTTGTATGCGTTACTGGAACGCTGAAAGAACCTGTTAAACTGTTTTTCTTACCTGTTACACTTTATTTTGTGGCAACGCTTTTAAAACCGAACTCTGCTGTTTGTTTGAACGCATTCCTTGGAACGCTGAACCCTGTTGTTTGTTATCTCACGTTCAATTGAATGCTGAAGGAACTAAAATCCTCATCCTACTTTCTTCTGTTGTTTAGGCGACAACTGTTGCATGCTCGCACGTGTTCCACTGAACGCTGAGGGAACTACAAACCCCATTCAACACCTCAATAATACTGCCTCTTGTATAGGCGAACTCTGATGTTCGCGTGTGCACCTTGAATGCTGAAGTTACTACCTACCACTGTTTGCAACTTTATTTTTGTATCCTTTTTAAATCGGAACTCTACACAAGGGTGAATGATTTATAACTACTGTTAGCTCCTCATTACAGAAGAGCTATTGAACTTATCTACCTAGTTGTCCTACTTTTCTTTTTCTCTCTTTGTTTAAGACTTTGTGTGAACTAATACATAGAGCCTAGACTATCACAAATTAGCAGTACAAGCTGTGGCTTACAAGCATGTGGTTTATAATCAATAGCATAATGTGTCGCTAATTAGCATTGCAAGCAATGGCTTAAGATATTATGTTTTTTCTTGCATAATTTGTACAGGATCTTGCATCTTTTAAATGTACTTTTATTGCCTATATGCTTTGAATGTATTAGAATATGTTTATTTGTACTGCTGCCTAACTGACTCTCCTACCCTGTGGTTAGAGTAATAATGTCTACCAGTCTTGGTAGATGCTCTGCATGTTCTGTTTAACTCCACAAATGGTGTTTAACTGCTACTTGCCTATATTAATGCATAGTCTATATTGCTCTGTGTCCTTCATACTTTCTCTCTATTTCCCTTTAAGCCTGCAGCCCTCCTGCTAGGGAATCCCCCCAGCGTCTGTGTCCCGCTGTCTAACTGAAGACCTGAGATATCCTTGTCCTCAGAAAACTTCTGGTACCTCCTCCCAGTGCAGTATTTGAGCCTTGCCCTCCATAAACTGAACAGCCTTGTGAATCAGGAATACTTATTTGGAAGTATGTGTACATTACATCTTACATCCTAACTGAATAATATCCTGTATCTGTGTTGTGTAAGCGAACAACCAGCAGCTATAGCCATCTATACTATATCCCCTATACTCCCTAAACTAGCCTCCTTGCTGTTATACACCCTCCTCCCTGTGTCTACTTCTTGCTACTTTTCTTCTCTACTTTCCAATTTCCCGCTCTCCTACTTGTTTCTACTCTTGAAAGAGCTTTGTCTAACAGTACCTAGAGTGTCCACTTGAGGGCAGTCTTACCCTTAAACATCCCATTACTTACCAGCATTCTAACCTGGTTTATTACAATTGAGTCTACATCTTTTGCTTCAGACTCGCACATTACAGGTCCCTTTGCCACTATATTATACCCTCTTTCAGCCTTCTACTCACTTACTTCATAGGCCCTCTAAGCCTAGATACCTTACTTGCCCTCACCTCTCTATCTCTCAGATTGTTTTTTCCTCCATACTGGTCTACTTGTGGTCCACCTGCCACAACCTTTACTCCTTTCTTGCTGTCCACTCCCTTACAGCCCCTTCTCCCTTGTAACTCTGGCTGGCAGCCTCCCTCCCCCACCTATTACCCATAAGCACTCACCTGCCTACCTCCACCCTATTTCTCCTTTTACCACTGCCCCATAACTTATAAATACACCACATCTCTCAGGATGCCATCTTTTTTGCGTAGACTCCTTTTACCTGCGGGTAGCGTTTGCTGTAAGTTGTCGATTATTACAATCTGCCATTGTCTACTGTCTCTGCTTACTGCTTAAACAATCTAGAGGATTATACCATGTTGTAATTTTTGATTGTTAGCATTTTTGCCTGCTTAATATGTACTTGAACTAGATGTATACTTCTATATTGTTGTGCTTAAAGACAAACAGTAGTAGTTTCTGAGGGACACTGTGGATCCATTGCGTGTACTACTTACATAGTGGGAAACCACGGCTTCCGCCTTCCGACCTCTCTCCCAACTTTTCTCGTTTATGTGATTATGAAGCAAATGTGCATCCGCATTCATTTTCTTCTTATTGTGCACTGCCTGAGCACTAAATGTTGTTGCTACCACCCTTATTCTTCTCACACTACTGATACTATCAGCCTCATCTCCATCGCTGGGTGTGTGCATTCTTTTGAATGCTGAAGGAATGCTGCTTACACTTCCACTTGCATTTACATTCTCAATATCCTACACTTAGATTTAGATGCTGTGACTCCTTCCAGAGCTTCTACCCTTAATCCCCAATTTAACCGTCCATTCCTAGCTCGGTTGTTAGTGCTCGTTCTTCGGAACGTGGAAAGAACATATACAACTGTGTTTCTTTCCAGCTTCATTTTATTTTGTGCCAACTTTTCAGAACCCAACTTAACTTTTGCAAAACCCCACTCTACTGCCCATTCCTAGCTCAGATGTTTGCGAGCGTTCCTCGTAATGCTGAAAGAACCTACACAACTGCTTTTATTACCTCCTACACTTTACTTCGTGGCAACTGTTACAAAACCCCACTTAACCTTGCAAAGCCCTACTTAACTGCGCATTCCTAGCTCAGTTTTTTGTATGCATTACTGGAACGCTGAAAGAACCTGTTAAACTGTTTTTCTTACCTGTTGCACTTTATTTTGTGGCAGCGCTTTTAAAACCGAACTCTGCTGTTGGTTTGAATGCATTCCTTGGAACGCTGAACCCTGTTGTTTGTTATCGCACGTTCAATTGAACGCTGAAGGAACTAAAATCCTCATCCTACTCTCTTCTGTTGTGAAGGCGACAATTGTTGCATGCTCGCACGTGTTCCACTGAATGCTGAGGGAACTACAAAGCCCATTCAGCACCTCAATAATACTGCCTCTTGTATAGGCGAACTCTGATGTTCGCGTGTGCACCTTGAATGCTGAAGTTACTACCTACCACTGTTTGCAACTTTATTTTTGTATCCTTTTTAGATCGGAACTCTACACAAGGGTGAATGATTTATAACTACTGTTAGCTCCTCATTACAGAAGAGCTATTGAACTTATCTACCTAGTTGTCCTACTTTTCTTTTTCTCTCTTTGTTTAAGATTTTGTGTGAACTAATACATAGAGCCTAGACTATCACAAATTAGCAATACAAGCTGTGGCTTACAAGCAGGTGGTTTATAATCAATAGCATAATGTGTCGCTAATTAGCATTGCAAGCAATGGCTTCAGACATGATGTTTTTTCTTGCATAATTTGTACATATTGCCCAGGTAAAGGACCTTGCATCTTTTAAATGTACTTTTATTGTCTATATGCTTTGAATGTATTAGAATATGTTTATTTGTACTGCTGCCTAACTGACTCTCTTACCCTGTGCTTAGAGTAATAATGTCTACCAGTCTTGGTAGATGCTCTGCATGTTCTGTTTAACACCACAAATGGTGTTTAACTGCTACTTGCCTATATTAATGCATAGTCTATACTGCTCTGTCCTTAATACTTTCTCTCTATTTCCCTTTAAGCCTGCAACCCTCCTGCTAGGGAATCCCCCCAGCGTCTGTGTCCCGCTGTCTATCTGAAGACCTGAGATATTCTTGTCCTCAGAAAACTTCTGGTACCTCCTCCCAGTGCAGTATTTGAGCCTTGCCCTCCATAAACTGAACTGCCTTGTGAATCAGGAATACTTATTTGGAAGTATGTGTACATTACATCTTACATCCTAACTGAATAATATCCTGTATCTGTGTTGTGTAAGCGAACGCTCCCTGGCAGGACAACCAGCAGCTATAGCCATCTATACTATATCCCCTATACTCCCTAAACTAGCCTCCCTGCTGTTATACACCCTCCTCCCTGTGTCTACTTCTTGCTACTTTTCTTCTCTACTTTCCAATTTCCCTCTCTCCTACTTGTTTCTACTCTTGAAAGAGCTTTGTCTAACAGTACCTAGAGTGTCCACTTGAGGGCAGTCTTACCCTTAAACATCCCATTACTTACCAGCATTCTAACCTGGTTTATTACAATTGAGTCTACATCTTTTGCTTCAGACTCACACATTACAGGTCCCTTTGCCACTATATTATACCCTCTTTCAGCCTTCTACTCACTTACTTCATAGGCCCTCTAAGCCTAGATACCTTACTTGCCCTCACCTCTCTACCTCTCAGATTGTTTTTTCCTCCAAACTGATCTACTTGCTCTGCCCCACTCCGTTCGCCCTGCGGGCTCAATCCGCTCCCCTACCCTACCCGCAATTCCTACCCACCCCCAAGGGTTCTACACTTATACTTCACTAACCACTCCCCTCTCATTTCTCATCCAATCATAAACCAGGCCACTCCCCTATCTCTATCTCTACTAATACTACAAACTACTCTCTTGTAACTACTCTTTATCCTACCTAACACGTCTACTTCACTAACTTTTTCCCTATTTTACCTACTATATAACTCCATACAAATTTCTCACTTTCATATCTTAAACACTGCTCTATCTCTTGGAACACTCTCTCCTACTCCTACTTTTCTACATCAACTACTAATACAAACTACTCCCTAGTAAATGCTATTTGTTACTATGGCCCCAATAAATAAAACTCTGTTCACAAACCTACTACTCTTAACTACCACAATAGCCAGTCTTGCCATACCTTATTCACTCACCTACTATGAAGATCATACTCTACCTGCACATAACCATTTCATCACACAAACTTTACCATCCTCTTTCACATGCTCCCTTAACCACAGTAACATAACAAGTACCTCCAACTATATACTACCAAAATATCATAGAGCAACCCACATTATGTACTTCAATACCAGAAAAACTTTGATTAATCTCTATAAACTCCCAAAAGCTTTATACTGCCCCCAGCAGCAACCCCTACTAGATGGTGATATTCATCCTAACCCTGGCCCCAACACTGACCACGCCAATAGTCTTGACAAATTAACAGTACCAATGGTTTCTACAATAGCAAAACCATCTAGTTCCCTCTTGATAGCTCACCTTAACATTAGAAGTATCAACAATAAAATTTCCCACCTACATGCTCTCCTTGAAATCCACAAATTTGACATTCTATGTTTCATAGAAACTTGGCTAAAACCATCCACTCTAGACCAGGAAATTACCCCTCCTGGCTACAACATCCTTAAAAGTGACCATAAAATTAAAAAAGGTGGAGGGTATAGCCATTCTCTATAAATCTAATCTCCAAATTTCACCCTTTAACATACCTCAATTATTAGATACCAAATCTGAACATCTATCTATCAAACTCCTAATGAATAACTCCAAATCTATTTATCTAATTTGTATGCATCTCCCCCCAGGTAATAATACCAATACTCTAGAAAACCTACTTAGTAATCTCTCCACCCAACTACCCCAAGAGACAATAGTACTAGGTGATTTTAACATCAACTGGTCCACTTGCAGTTCTTCTAACCCTACCAATCACATAAACCTCTTCGGATTCACACAGTTAATAACAACTCCAACTAGAATCCATAAACCTAGCAGTAAAGAAACCACTCTAGACTGGATCCTTATTAATAGCCACCATGAAACTTACACTCCAGGAACCCTTCCTGATGATATCAGTGACCATATGCTTACCTATATCATTAGACAAAAAATCCGCATTCCAAATACTCACAATATCAAAACCTCCCGCTTAAAAAAATTCTTCAATCCAGACAGCTTCCAAAATGAATTACAAGCATGTGACTGGTCACCACTAACCCATCTTGAACTCGATGAGGCTGTCACCTACTTTAATACTAACTTTCTTAAAATCCTTGACTACCATGTACCATATCGCTCCACTAGAATAAGAACCAAACCTGCACCATGGCTCACAAAACAAACTAGGCAAAAGATACTCCTCAAAAATAAAATCTGGGCTAAATGGAGAGCTACCAAATGTCCATCAGATCACCTCCTCTTTCAACAGCTAAGAAATGCCACCAAAAAGGATATTCTTAGAGACAAAAAAGACTACTACCTTCACCTACAACAAACCAGTCATCAAACACCTCAAAAATTTTGGTCAGGAATAAACAACCTTCTTCAGCCAGGTCACCCTACTACTCCAGACCCAGCTGGTTTCAACAATGAAAACTCCAACCAAATCCCTGATGCCTTTAATTGCTACTTCACAGAAGCCATTCAAACCCTAGCCAATTCTTTACCACCCTTCACTTCTTCCCCACTAAAGAACTCCATAACCTCATCTCCTACCTTTCAAATCCAACCTGTACCTACATCTCTCATCTGTAAGCTACTTCAAAAATTGAAAGCTTGCACACCTTCTGCTGACCATCTCCCATCCAAATTGCTGCAAAAGCCATAGACTTCCCCCTCTCTAGCCTTATTAACAGAACTATCTCAGAAGGCAAAATCCCTACTTTATAGAAAGTATCCCACATCATCCCTCTACATAAAGGTGGACCTTCTAAAGAGCTTTCTAACTTTCTCCCCATTGCTTTACTCTCCCCATTAGCTAAGATAATGGAAAAATGTATTCACAAGCAACTACTTAACCACTTACTACAAAGTAATCTACTAGCAAACTGCCAACATGGCTTTAGACCATTCCATAGCACATCGACTGCACTCTTATCCTTTACCGACTCTATAAACAAAAACCGGAACAATTCTTTTTCCTCTGCACTATTTATTGACCTGTCAAAAGCCTTTGATATGGTCAACCATAACCTACTTCTAGAGAAACTAAAAGCCCATTCTCTTGATCCTCATGCTATACAATGGTTCAGGTCTTATCTTGAAAATAGACAGCAAGCAGTGCTTTGGCATAACAATCTGTCTTCACTACTCCCAGTAAATATTGGAGTACCCCAAGGCTCCATCTTAGGTCCCCTACTCTTTTCCTTATTTATCAACAATCTACACATGAATATACCTCAAGCCACCTGCATTCAGTATGCAGACGACTCCACCTTAATCTGTGCAGCCGAGAATATAGCCTCTCTCCACTCCCTCACCCAAACCGTTTTCCATAATGTTGAAAACTGGTTTATGCAACACTGCCTCCTCCTCAACCCCAAAAAAACTAAACTACTCATTTTTACTCCAACTCATAAATTATCCTAGTCCATTCTTCTCTATAACCTCTAACAATGGCACCAACATAACCCCAGATACCACAACCCGCCTACTAGGTGTAACAATTGATAATCGACTTAGCTATGATGACCACATCAACTCCACCATAAAGTCTGTTAACAAAAAACTTGGTACCCTCTATAGAATTAAACCCTTCCTTACCCCTTCTGCAAGGAAAACTATTGCCCAGACCCACCTCATTTCTACCCTCTTCTATGCCTCTGTTATATATACCAACCTATCCAAAAATAACCTCTCTAAACTCTCTACCTGTTATAATAGCATAGCCAGATTTGTCACATGCTCCCCCTTCAAAACTCACTACTACAGAAACCTCAAACAACTTGAATGGCTAGAATTGCAAAACCACATACTCTGTCAACAACTTCTCATCACTCAAAAGATCCTATACCACCCTAGTAACACCCCTATCCTCACTAATCTAATTTCACCCTATAAAAATCTAGCTACACTTCGCTCAGCTAATAAACTTCTAGTTTCCTCTTTTAAATCTAACAACAAAGCTGGTGATTCACTTTTCTCAAACACTGCAGGCACAAACTGGAATCAGCTCCCCTCTGAATTATCAACCCTTGCTTCAACTTCCCTCTTTAAAAAACATCTTAAAGAGCATCTGAAAACTCATTGGCTTTGTCCATGTATTAACCCAGACTGATATCCTTTTCCCCTTTCTGCTCTATTCCTCTAACCTATGCCTCCTAAACTAATTATTACTCTTTTCTTCTCAACATGACGATCTAATATAACTTATTTCTTTCTTAACCGAACTGTGCTCATAGCTTCTAGTGTGTTTGACATATTGTTTAGTATAACTTTTACTAAAATTTTTTATAGTCTATAATTTTTCGTGTTCTGTTGAACAATGCTGCCTCTGTATTGTGCTTTTATCATGTCCTTGCCTTGTATAATTTTATTTTGTCACTGTTTGTGCTTGGAGTTTTTCTCCCCGGGCCTCTACTGAAAATGGACATATATCTAGCTAGACTAGCCCGGTCAACAAATGTAAAAATAAAATAAAATAAATAAATAAAATATTTGTTTGCTCTAATTTCCTGCCAAGGAGGGTATCATATAACTGATTTGTTTGCAGTTAGAAACATTCCGTAGAGTCTCCTGGCTCCTTTATCTGTTTAAAACTTTAATTCTGTGGCTCACTGCTGTTCTTCTGCTGTGATAAACATTTCTGTAGTGTTTACTGTCTAAAAGAGTGTAGGCTAGTAGCTTTAGTATTGTCCCAGTTCAGATTTGCTTTCTCTGGGCCTGTTTGTTTTTGCAGTGGTTGTTCTGAGTACATGACCAGGCCATCTTGAATTAGCAGAAACCTTTCTTTGCCTTCGTGGCAGGATTGTGTTGATTGTCTGCTGACTGGTGGGGGCTGGATGGTCTAGGGCTTGGAGTAAGCACTCATTGGTTCTTTTGAGCTTTTTTTTTTTTAAAAAGTTGTTTAAGGTTGTATCTTTTGGTATTTAAGCCCTAACTTTGAGAGGATTTCTGTCTATACACACTGAGCCGAGTGGAGGAGGGGCACTGACTACAACTCTGATCTAAGATGTATAACAATAAATAAATAAGTATCCTTTTTTTTTTTTTTTTTTTTTTTTTGCTTATTTTTACAGGTTATTGCTTCTAGCAATTTATATATAGCACATTTTATTGCCTGCTGCATACTTTTTACTGTATTTTATTGCTATTAACTAATCTGCACAGTTAAACTAAAATTATCTGCCTTACAGGGCCTGACAAATACATTTTTTACTGTCACACTATTTGTAAAGCTTTTTAGCTAGTTTCACTGTGTGAAAGTTATTAACGGGAAATTTTCTGTACTTGTTAAGCACCTCTTTGTTTGTTCTGATTTCCTGCCAAGGAGTGTATCATATAACTGATTTGTTTGCAGTTAAAAGCATTCTGTGGAGTCGCCTGGCTCCTTTATCTGTTTAAAACTTTCATTTTGGAGCTCACTGCTGTTCTACTGCTGTGATAAAAATTTCTGTAGTGTTTACTGTCTAAAAGAGTGTAGGCTAGTAGCTTTAGTATTGTTCCCCAGCCTCCCTCCCTGTTGGTGTCTTGCTGTTATACCTCGTGGCTTTGCAGTTGCCCGCCCCTACTGTAAATTTGATCTAGGACACTCCTTCTAGTCTAGTGTCATTAGCTCATTCTACCTAATTCAGAGAGAACATTTGAGAAGGCCAACCCATTTAGTTTCCTAACCTTGAGTTATCTTCTGCTTCTCCTCTCTCCCTTTCCTTTACAAAAAAACTCTGCTAGAATATCCCTGTGTTCTGCTTAACTGTAACAAAAAAAAATGTACACTTGTTTCCTGCCTTTCCTGTAACTAGTCTAGTCCAGATGCAAATTTGCTATATCCAAGACTGTTTGTAAGCTTCTGAGCCCCCCAAGCCAGTCTGTGTTGGAAGGAAGCCTGCTAACTTATCAGTGGGAGTGGTAAGCACTAAGTAACCTATCTACCACATAAGGAGTGTTTCTGGTCCAGAAATTGTAGTTACTGACCATTTGGGCAGTTTTTCCATCTCTCTCAACTTTCTGATTTAAAAGCCTCCATTTGCACTTGTTTCCCCCCTTTCCTGTAACTAGTCTAGTCCAGATACAGATTTGCTGTATACAGGACTGTCTGGAGCTCCTGAGGCCCCCAAGCCTTTCTGTGTTGGAGGGAAGCCTGCTAGCTTATCAGTGGAAGTAGTAAGCACTGGGTAGCCTATCTACCACACAAGGAGTGGTTTCTGGCTGGGAATTTGTAGTTATTGGCCGTTTGGGCAAATTTTCCATCTCTTCCAACTTTCTGATTTAAAAGCCCACATTTGGACTTGTTTCTTTCCTGTAACTTGTCTAGTTTAGCTACAGATTCTTAGTTTTAGCACTTGATCAGAACATCTTGTAAGCACTAAATAACACATCGGCCAGGTGCTCCTGACCCAGTATGCTGCTTCATTACATTGGTGCTATCCCCCACCAAACTACTCACAACCTGAAAAGGGTTGCAACATAGGAAGAATCTCCCTGCTGAAACAGAACTATGGAGAGATATGCTGTCCTGCCCCTCAGCAACCTACTTCTATAAGGTGCTATCCCCCACCAAACCACCCACAACCTGAAAAGGCTTGCAACATAGGAAGGATCTCCCTACTGAAACAGAAATATGGAGAGATACACTGTCCTGTCCCTCAGCAACTTACTTCTATAAGGTGCTATCCCCCACCAAATTACCCACAACCTGTAAAGGCGTGCAACATAGGAAGCATCTCCCTGCTGAAATAGAAATATGGAGAGATATACTGTCCTGCCCCTCAGCAACCTATTTCTAAAAGGTTATTATTGTTAAACAGTGTACTGTTTTATTTAAAGCCCTGGGTCTGCAGTACTGGAGGTGTCCCTAACATCTTAATAGTGAAATCCCTAAAACTCAGTTTAACCAAATATGAAAGTAAACATACCAAACAACTAAAATTAACAAAGTACATATACTAGACTAGAGTACTTACCAACACAGAACATGGGACAATCTGGTGAATCTAAACTAAAAATGATATCATAAAACCCTGAGATAAAGCAATTTGGTGCATATAAACTGAAGAATATATTATAAAATCCTTTCAAAGGCTGTAAGTAACTTGTGTCTGTATTAGCCCCACTGCGCTTGGGCTCGCTCCACACCCCACCCTGCCCCCTATTTCCAACTGCCCCCACTACTGCTACATTTATACTATTTTTAGCCACTCCTCCTCATGCTAAGTACCAGTCAGTGCCTCACACAACACTAAACAGCCCTCTCCTCTTGAGCCTATTACCTTCTCTTCCATTCTTTCACACCCTGTTAGCACAGTCAACCCTCATAACTGGCTGGCCCCCTTTATATAATGCAAACAAGTACAAAAATACTAATTACCTTACTGCCTCTACTATTTTTATTTTACCACCTCACTGCCTATGAACAAAAACTTGACCTTGGTATTCACTACCCAAAAGGTCAAGCAGCCACCCATGACTTCTCACACAAGACCATACACTTAATCAACCTCCACACACCCAATCTACCACCCCAACAAAATATCACCCTTGTAAAGCGGCAAAACACAATCCTAAAGACTTTATAAAATTTTTAAACAAAATCCTAAAGCTTGGAGTTTCCTGTCACTATAACCTTATAATACATGGGGACATTCATCCCAACCCTGGCCCACCTACACCCAAAAACCTTCACTCCCCTACCACAACCCCCACAGTCAAGCTACCCCTTTTTACTCCCACTAGTTCCCTCCTACATTTCACCTAAATATTAGAAGTATTAACAATAAAATTCCCAACCTGCACGCCCTCCTAGCAACCCACTCCCCAAACATTATGTGTCTTATGGAAACCTGGCTTAAACCAAATACTACTGATAATGGGATATTACCTCCACACTATGATATTCACCGACTAGACCACACCACAAAAAATGGAAGTGGGATAGCAGTCCTTTATAAAAATACTCTAACTGTTAATAGAGAAACCATACAACCACCCCAGTTCAATAATGCATAACTCCTCATAACCAAACTACAGATTAACCATAACAAATGCTTTAACATTGTCTGTGCCTACATTCCACCAGGTAACAACATAAATACCCTAGAGGATATCCTCTATTGGTTATCCATTACCTATCTCCAAGAAACCATAGTTCTTGGTGACTTCAATACCAATTGGCACACCTGCTCCTCCGAACCTCCCCTCACCCCTATAAACTTATCTGGGTATAAACAGACTACAACCTCTCCCACTAGGATCAACAAACTTACCAACAGGGAAAGTATCCAAGACTGGATACTAGTCAATAACCAACCCCAACTGTACACAGCTGGGACTCTCCCTGCTGACCTTCGTGACCATCTACTAACCTATATCATAAAACACAAGGCAGAAAACCCCCACCAGACCAAATATAAACACTTAGAAACAGGTAGAACTTCGACCCTGTTATTTTCCTAAACGAACTAAAGGCAGTTGACTGGTCAAAACTAAAAAATCTATCATCAGAAGAGGCCATAACTTACTTTAACACTAAATTCCTAAGTATCCTTGATTCCTGGCATGAACTATACAATCTAGATCAAACACAGCACCATGGCTCACAAAGGATACCAAGTCAAAAATCAAAACTAGAAACAGAGCCTGGGCCAGCTGGCGATCAACAAAAGCCCCACTTGACCACTTAAAATATCGCCAACTCAGGAATGAAACAAATAATCTACCCTACTAGATAAAAAAGCTACTACCAAAAGTTACACCAACCAAGGAAAACGTGCGGCTTCCAAAAAACTTAACAAACTAAAACAAAAAAAGCCGTAGAGCAAAAAGCAGTGCAGTTTTCTGTTCCTCACTGTTGCACACCACGAAAGCGACACCTTCAAACGTTTTAACGCTTTTATTAAAAAACATGCGTTTTCGTCCTTAACCTCTAGGACTTCATCAGATAAAACTTGATTTGTATCAATAAAATGGTGTCTTCATTGGTTAATTGATGTATTAAATGTATATAAAAGTGGAGCTTTTTTCTAAAAGTTTTATCTGATGAAGTCCTAGAGGTTAAGGACGAAAACGCATGTTTTTTAATAAAAGCGTTAAAACGTTTGAAGGTGTCGCTTTCGTGGTGTGCAACAGTGAGGAACAGAAAACTGCACTGCTTTTTGCTCTACGGCTTTTTTTGTTTTAGTTTACTACCAAAAGTTCCTACAAAAACACCAAAACAGCCCTCAAAAGTTCTGTGCAGGCTTAAATCAACTTCTTCATCCAGGTCATTCTAACACCTCAACCCCTGCTAATCTCACCCATAATTCCCCAGAGAGCATAGCTGGCACCTATAATAACTTTTTTCACTGAAACAATCTAATCCCTAGCAAATTAACTAACCCCCACAAATTTAAAGCCCACCTCCAATCTACCCACTAATCATCCCTAATTTAGCTTCCAACCCATCTCCACCACTTTTATCAAAACACATAAAAAAACTAAAACCTACAACCCTCTCTGCCAACCTCCTCCCTGCAGAATACCTACAAATAGCTGCAGATGCCATTGTATACCCTATATCTATCCTGATCAATAGAACCTTATCCAAAGGTGCTATCCCCTCCCTCTGGAAAATATCCCACGTCATCCCACTCCATAAAGGTGGAAGTTCCACAGAAATATCTAACTATAGACCCATTTCCATTCTTTCCCCACTAGCCAAAATAATGGAGAAATGTGTACACAAGCAACTAATGCAATACCTCACACAGAATAACCTATGGTCTAACTCCCAGCATGGTTTTAGGCCACATCACAGCACCACCTCTGCCCTCATTTCCTTTACTAATGCCATAAACCAAAACAGGAATGACAATAGACTATCCTCTGCCCTCTTTCTTGACCTATCAAAAGCCTTTGACATGGTCAACCATGGACTTCTCATTCTTTCTCTAATGTCAATTTCCCTCAATAAGCATGCAATTCAGTGGTTCCAGTCCTACCTGATAACAGGCTGTATTATGGTAGTTTAAACTGTCCAGCCAGCTACCTCTTACACTTGGTGTCCCTCAAGGCTACATACTAGGTCCATTACTCTTCTCTATTTTCATCAATAACCTTCAAACTGCTATCCCTAAAGCTGCAATATGCAGATGATTCCACTCTGATCTGCTCAGCCACCTCCCCATTCGACCTGCAATTCTTAACCCAAAACACATTTAACACTATTGAAAACTGGCTTTCCAACCAATGCCTACTGCTGAACCCCAATAAAACTAAACTTCTACTCTTCACCCCCCACTAGCAGATTCACCCCCATTTTCATTCTCTGTCACGTCTAACAATGGTACCACTATCTCCCCAGATACCCATACTATGCTTCTAGGGGTTATTATAGATAATAATCTTAAATTTGACCTACAGGTCAACAAAATCATACAGACCATCAATAAGAAACTTGGATCTTTTGTTTATTTGACTTAGTTATACATTTTTTAAATGGTGTTTTTGTTTTTGCTTGGAGCTTTTCTCCCCGGGCCTCTACTGAAAATGGACATATATCCAACTAGACTAGCCCGGTCAACAAATGTAAAATAATAATAATCTCTGTATAAAAACATGTCATTTTAACCCCACTGGCTAGAACTGAAATCGCCCAGTCATACCTACTCTCTACTCTTATTTATGCCTCTCCTGTACTCTCAAACCTTAACAAATCTGAACTGAGTAAGCTCTCCCGTAGCTACAACCATATTGCCAGATTTGCCACTGGCTCCACCTATAGAACCCATCACTGCCAGAACCTGATACAACTAGAGTGGCTAGAACTGCCCAGCTTAATTCAATTCAATCAACTCTTAATAGCACACAAGATTCTATACCACCCTGAGGTTACCCCCTCACTTATAAATATTATAAATCCATACAGCAACTTGAGGTCCCTACGATCACCCAACAAACTACTGGTCCAAACCTACAAAGCTAATAACTCAGCTGGTGAATCCCTGTTTGCCAACTTTGTTGGCAAAACCTGGAATTCATTGCCAAACTATATAACCCTTCAATCCTCCACAAGTCTCTTCAAAAAAAGCCTCAGACAGTATTTCAAAGTGAACTGGCTTTGTCCATGTACCAACCCTGAGTAAGCTATAAAATGACATTGTATCTGTATAATATCTTAACATTTAATCACTCAACTACATTCTGTTCCAACCTGATGACTTTTTTGCTTTTAATGTGTCAGACCATGAGACGTGTGAGCCCCTATTGGGAATATTACTAAACCAGTGTACATAACTCCTTGTCTTATATTGTCTATGTATCCAACTTGTTGTGTAATCTTTGTAATATTGTCTATTGGAGCTTTTCTCCCCAGGCCTCCACTGAAAATGGGCATGTACCAAGTCGGACTATAAGCTACAAATTATTACAGTACTCAACCTTCCTCATTACCTAGAGGGGAAACAGTTTTTGTACTTACTTTCCTCACTTGCTTAGAGTAAAACAGCTCTTGTACTCACTTTCCTCACTTGTCTAGTGGAAAATAGTTTTTAATTCAGGCATGTCCAAGGGTCAGCTCCCAGTGTTCTCTCCTGTCTATCTGATGAATCTGGGCATCTTGGGGCAATGTAGCAATTGCCTCATGTACACAGACAACTCTCTCCTCCTACCACCCAACACTACTACCTGTAATAGATGCACTTATCTAGCCAAACTAGAGGTAAAGCTTTCTCTAACCAAGACTGAACTTGACAGACACGAGGAGAAGGTAAACACTTGCACCACACCACACTCATCACATTGTCCCACTAAAACTACACCACCAAAATCCACACATAGAAACACAAAAACATTCGCGGAGGCTCTCAATAATAATCTGCTCAAGCAACAGAGACCTCCAAAGCAGAAACACAAGCAACCTCCACTCCCCAACACAACCCAAATGACACATAGCCCACAGATTCAGTGTGCCACTCAACCACAGCCCATAAGGCAAAACAACATTCCCAACACACTAGTCATAGGTGACTCTATAGTCAGGCACACTGATGTCCCACTCACCAGGCTAAACAAGGAGAAGGTTACTGTTAGCTGCCTGTCGGGTGGCAGGATCCGCCACATAACCCACGCACTCAGACCATTCCACAATAAGTAGAAATATGACTCTATCATTGTCCATGTTGGTGTGAATGACCTGAGACATGCCTCCCCGGACTACATGAAAAGAGACACGGAAGAGCTCTCCAATCTTGTAGCCCAGGCAGGTATGACCCTAGCCCTGAGAAGCATCCTGCCATCGCCTAGAATGATACCACAGTACAAGGACAAAATGATTGACTTCAACAATTGGCTAAGTTTCTGGTGTCATTCTAAGGGGATCTAGTATCTGTCTGCCTGGGACAACATGGTCGACAGACCACGATGCTTTGCCAGAGATGGCCTGCACCTGTCACCCCTGGGATTCCGGATACTGGCTAAGACTCTTGCTGCCACTATAGTGCCTTTTGTAGGCAAGGTTCAAATGACAAATTCACCACTGTAACAGGAACAGGCAAGCAAAAACTGAGGGTAATGCTACTCAATGCTAGAAGTCTAAATCTCAAAATGCACTCCCTCGAGGCACTCCTTAAAATGGAGAACATCAATATCTGTGCAGTGACTGACACCTGGTTCAAAGCTCCAGAGAGCACCCCTGCATTACCAGGCTAAACTCATACCACACTTTTCTGTCACCTAACCTGGACTGGAACAACAAAGGCAGAGGTGTGTCCGTATTCATTAAGGATATCCACACCTCCAGGATAGTTGCTCAGCATAATGCATCCAAGGTTATCCAAGAGTAACTAACTCTGGGCAAAACTGCAGTCCAAATTGTAGCTTGCTACAAATCCCCCACCATGCCCCAGGATTCCCACTACTCTTTTCTTGATATACTGGAAAATATTAGGGTTCAACCAAACACCCTAATAATGGATGATTTCAACTACCCCACTATTAACTGGGAAAACTCATGTACCAACTCCTTCACTCAATGCTTTCTGGAATTCATAAATTCCAATGCCCTAGATCAACTTATCCATACCCCCACCAGGGGCAACAATATCCTAGACCTAGTCATTACCAACATGAGTGATCGGTGTTCCACACCTGAAGTCAACTCCTCGTTGGTCAGATCCGACCATAAGCTAATCACCCAAGATGTCCACATCCCTCCCCCACCCCCCATTAAGGAAACCATGGTAAAAAAAATTTCCAAAGCCAACTTCATGCTTCTTAAGACAAAAGTGGCGAACTTCATGACACTCATGCAGATGGACAATACAGTTACGACTGCTGAATCCTACACAGATGCACTCTATAAGCACTTACACAAGTGCATGGATCGTGCTATCCCAAACAGAACCAAGACGTTATCCTCCAAAAAAGGAAGCCAATCTGGTTGTCCCCTGCCATAAACAAACTCTACACCAGAAGGAAGAAACTGTTGCAAAAGAGAGTAAAATCCCATGAGTGGAGGAGTTCCCTGGTCAGCCTCAGTAAGAAGCTGAGATCCCTTATAAGATCCTCCAAAGCTAGTTATGAAAACAAAATTGCCACTGATTCTAGGGACAACTGCAAAGCCTTCTATAGCTATGTCAAGAATCTCAATGGTGACACCTAGATCTGCTCTGAGTTATAGCACAACAGCACAAAAATTACAAAACCAACTGATATTGCCAACATCCTAAGAAGTTCAGGTGTAAATTCCAAATAATCCAAAAAGTCAAACACACTGTTGTACGCTAAAAAACAGAATATATTTTAATACAGTAAAGCTTTCGGGTTAACACCCTTCATCAGTACATAACTTCAAATGCATTAAAAAGTCTGTAAATAGGGTAACAATCAAATCACATGATCAGCCAGCCTAATACAATTATCCATCAATTAAATATTTAAAGAAAAATCTCTAAAGTAAGTTGTTTTTTAAAAAAACATATCTTATTACAATATGCATATAAATTAAATAATATAATCAAATCTAAAAGAATACATGTCAGTATATATGTTTACTTATAAAGTAATATATGAAGTAAAATGAAATAAAATAAAATAAGACTTGAGCTCACTAAATGCACTCCCTCTGTTTTTTAACCAACACCGGCTTTAAACTAGCAGCTACATTCAACCCTGGCTGTACCTCTGCATCTAGTCTAATAATCCATTCAAGTTCCTTGAGCTCTAGCACATTATTAACATCTCCTCCCCTCATACCTAACTTAACATCACTTATTACTCTGAATTTAAAACTATGACCCTCATTCTCCATAATATGTTTACTTAATGCATTAGTTGATGACTGCCTTCTAATTTCGGATTTATGTTCTATAATACGTTGTTTTAATTTTCTAGTTGTTTTCCCTACGTAGAAAGCTATACATTTGACACAAGTGGCCAAATATACTATACATGATGTATTGCAATTCGCTAAACATTTAAATTCAAACTTTTGCTTGGTTATAGGATGCTCAAAGACATTTGTTGAATCAAGTATATCAGCACAACAAGTGCAGTTAAAGCACTTCTGCGTGAGTGTTTTATTTAGATGTTTTACTTTATTTTCCTTAAAGTCTTTATAACATAATTTTTGTTTTAAATTGTCTGAATTTCTAAAAGAAAAACTTGGTTTTGTATCTAATATACTTCTAACCTCTGGCATAGCTAGCAAAATTAGCCAGTTCCTTTGTATAATATTACAAACGTCTTTAGTATAGGCATTAAAGGTAGTCACATACCTAATGACATCCTTTTTCCTTTCTAATGCGTTTTTTAATTGATTCTTATGGCAACCAAAACTAGGACGATATTCATAGTGTCCTTTTACCTTTATTTCTTCATATATCATATGTGTATATTGGGGAGAGAAGTCTAATCTATTAAATTCCTGTACCATCTCATTTGCTTGAGTTATAAAGTTCAAATCCTCTGTATTTAACTTACTCTAATTAGTTGTGATTTCAGTACACCTTTAAAAGTATGTTGAGCATGCATACTATCCTTCCTAATGTATCTATTAGCACTCACATCTTTCTTATAAACCGTTGTCTGTATGCTATTGTCTTTTTTATATAATTTAATATCTAAAAAGTTTATGTCTTCCACAGAACAGCTCATTTTGAACTTTAAAAAGTTTGTTGTTTAGTTTAAATAATCAATATAGTTATTTAGTTCCTCTTGTGTGCCACTCCAAATAAAAAAACAATCATCAACACACATTTTACAAAATTTTACCTTGCCATTAGGTGTATTATGGTCACTCAATAAAAATTGTTTCTCTCAACAGTACAATACCAGGTTTGCATAAGTATTCGCTACTGGGGTGCCCATTGCTACCCCAGTAAGTTGAAGGTAAAACTTTCCATCAAACAAGAATACATTTTTTGTCAATACAACATCCAGTAACATACAGATATTCTCTACTTCCCAAGCTTTCATATGTACTTCTGAAGTTAGGAAACCTCTAATAACATCTAAGCCATAATAATTTGGAATGACTGTAAATAATGAAACGATGTCTAACGTTACAAAAATAAATATTTCTTCAGTGTTATGTTCATACCAATTATATAACTAATTCAAAAAATGTTCAGTGTCTTTAAGAATGCTTGGGCACAAACATTTAAGCAACTCCAATGGCAGAGATTGAGTTTCTCAGCCTATTTGGAGACTGGTATCGTCCCACGGGGTTTAAGCATATTGAAAATGCCTTCATATGGCAACACATATATAGATCTACTCGTTCAATGGCAGTAGCTAAATCTTGAATTGAGCGCTAGCTATATGGGGCTAATGAATACTTATTTTGAACCTATAGAGAAAAAGTTAATTGATGAAATAGAACATCTTGAAAATTATATAATAGCATTGCCTTGCTTTACGAACTATACTGCACAATATCAAGCATTTCTAGACCAAATACGAACCTTGGATACTAAGCTTGAATTAAAGAAAAAAAGTAAAATTCAACGCGATCTAAAAGATTACAGTAATGGGCACATCTTTTCCTGGCCGAGGAATGAGTTTAAATTTGGTCAGACTTCAATTGCACAGAAGAATACTAGCAACGAATGAAATATGGTATCTAGAGGTCTAGATCAGCTGGATAACTTTGAACAGACTCAAGAATTAACATCGATGAATCAGGAGGATTGTATGCAAATTTCTTTAAAAGAGCCAGCAAATCAGCAAACCGCCCCTAAAGCAAGAGCGGAAGCCAGTGACTCCCAACAAGGGAACACAGAGGGAAATTCTTTTGCAGTAGCAACTATGCTCAGACGAGATGAAGGACTCTCAACGCGTACCATGGGGGACAAGAACAGACAGATAGAAATTTCTTCTTTTTTACCTTTTCGATTGAAGCAGCCGGAGAAGGTTGCCATTCAATCTGCAGTACAAAGGGGCCGCTCTCAACAGAGAAACAATTTGCGACAAGAGAATGCCCCAATAGACAACGCCATCCATAAAAAGAAAGAACAACAGTCCCACCAAGTACAACAAGACAGCATGCCATTAACTGGACTTAAAGAAGTGTTTAAAGGTACTGTGAATATTTCTGATTATAACTTAACTAACGATCAGCTAGAATTGCTCGCTAAAGGTATGAAGTTTATACCTTATGCTCAGGATACTATCGTACAAGCAATTATAGACGTTAGAATGTTTGCGAGAAGTTTGACTTTAAAACTAATATTTAAACAAAGTCCTAATGTGCTTCCAGCATGTAAAAAACTGAGCACTTTTATACCTCAACCTTACCCGGTTGTGCTCGCATTTATGAATGTTGTTGAAAGGGAATTAAGACGTTTATATCTAAGCAAGGAAATGAAAAAACGTTACAATTTAACACATTCAGAATTCAAAGCTTTGAGAGAACTAGAGCAGAATGATTAAATTGTAATAAAGCAGGCAGACAAAGGGGAGCCGTGGTTATAATGGACAGGGATAAATATTTTGGAAAGTTTAAGATTTTTTTGTCAGATCAAGCAACATTTAAAGAAGTTACTGCTAATGATGTTAAAAACTGCATCACGCAGGTTAAATTAATAATCTATGATTTACAATTAGCTGGTGACATAACTATAGATCTTTTTAATTACTTTTCAACACCCTGTCCTAGCATACCGCAAGTTTATGGTATTCCCAAAATTCATAAAGATCTTATGGACCCACTACTCAGACCAATACTATCAGGTAATGGTTGGGTCACGGAGCCAATTTCTAAGCATCTACAAATACAATTAAGTAAACACCTGTCTAAGTGCCCAAGCATTCTTAAAGACACTGAACATTTTTTGAATGAGTTATATAATTGGTATGAACATAACACTGAAGAAAATAGAAGTTATGTTCTTACCATAACATTCCATGTTAGTTGTCTTCTTCTCGCCTTCTTCTTGCTGGATGGGTTCGGAGCCGACCTCGGCTCCGACTCGGCCACTCTAAAAGCTCGAGAGTTGGTTCCACCGGCTCGAGGCTCCCCTTATATCCCACAATGCTAGGCGAGAGTTACCTCAGATCTCGTTTGTAAGCTAACCCCAGCTTATAATAGTAACAGTATAACTGTAAAACAGAATCCACCTCTAACAACAGGAAGAAAGAAGGGTGACCTACATCCTGAACCAGGAAATATGCATAATAGCATATGTCTAAGAAAGAGGTGGTAGAAAGAGAGGTCACAATCACAACTCCTCTAGGTCTGTCCAGGCCAGGGGAAGGAGGGTGGACGAAGAAGAAGGCGAAGAAGACAACTAACATGGAACGTTATGGTAAGAACATAACTTCTATATGTTAAGTTGTCTATCTCGCCTTCATTCTTGCTGGATGGGACCGTCCCTAGCACCTTGTCCCGGTGGCCTAACGGAACAGACTCCTGAGAACAGTGGAACCAAAGTTAGCTCTATGCCTAGAAGCTAAATCCAACTTATAATGAGAAATGAAAGTGTGAGGAGTAGCCCAAGTAGCCGCTGCACAAATGGTGTCAATAGGCAGTCTGTCTTGGAAGGCTAAAGAAGTAGCCAAAGCTCTGGTGGAATGAGCCTTAGGTTTATCAGGCAGCTTTTGATGTCTAATTTCATATACAAGGGAAATCAAAGATGTTAGCCATCTGGATAATGATACCTTTGAAACTGAAAGTCCCTTTCTGCTTTCCGCATAGGAGACAAACAGCTGATCAGATTTTCTGAACTGTTTTGTTCTATCCAAGTAGTACCTCAATTGACGGTGAACATCCAGGCAGTGTAATTTTTGTTCAGACCTATTGGAGTATTCTGGAAGACAGGTAGATCAATGCTTTGATTTAGATTTGACGTCGAGACCACCTTAGGCAAAAAGGACGGGTTAGTTCATAAGGATACTCTGTCCTTATGAAACAAAAGATAAGGAGGACGACAGCTGAGTGCTTGAAGCTCTGAAACTCTTCTAGCTGATGTAATAGCTACCAGAAAAAGAGTCTTCCATGATAATAATTTTAAAGAACAGGAGACTGCAGGTTCGAAAGGGGAAGAAACAAAGAAGCAAGAACTAAATTTAGGTCCCAAGGAGAAGGAGGATTTCTTATAGGAGGTCTGAGAAGAAAAACTCCTTTCAAAAAGGCTTTGCAAAGCTTGTGGGACATTAAGGCAGATTCAGGAATACCCACATGAAAGTTAGAAATAGCTGCCAATTGAACTTTAAGTGTAGAGGGAGATGAACCTGCATGGAAGAGTTCAGCTAGAAAATCAAGGACTAATTGGATGGAAGCAGTGAAAGGATCTATGTCCTTTCCTTGAGCCCAATATGTGAAGCGTTTCCACTTACTCAAATAAATCTTCCGAGTGGAAGATTTATGGGAAGCTATCAGAATATCTCTAACAGAGTGAGATAATTGAGGAAGCCTGGCTAAGGTTGGAACTGGAGGAACCAAGCAGTGAGGTTCAGAGAGGGGAGGGAGCGATGAAACTGACCCGACTGATGGATCAAAAGATCTGAAACTAGGTCCAGATTCCACGGTCGCTCCAAGAGAAAACGATGTAGAAAGGGGAACCACACTTGTCGAGGCCAGTAAGGAGCAATGAGGATCAATGAGGCCTTCTGAGCGATAGCTTTCTGTATCACTTGAGAGATCAGTGGGAAGGGAGGAAATGCATACAGAAGTCCCCGGGGCCAAACTTGGACTAGAGCGTCTCTGCTGGGTTGGCCTGGTAAAGGGAATAGAGTGAAATATTCTCTGCACTTGCTGTTTTGGGGAGTAGCAAAAAGATCGCAGCAAGGCTGACCCCACTTGAGAAAATTTTCTCTCACTACAGAGTCTTTCAGAGACCACTCGTGAGGCATGAGTATGGCTCTGCTCAACTTGTCCGCAATTTGATTGGACTTTCCGGGGATGTGCGTTGCTATCAGAAAACGCTGAGAAGAAATCGCCCATTGCCACAGTCTGAGTGCTTCTCGACACAGGGGGTATGACCTGGTTCCGCCTTGTTTGTTGATGTACCACACTACAGACATATTGTCTGTTTGGATTGCAATCGTTCCCAAGGGAAGAGAGTCTTGAAGGGCTTGCAACGCTAAAAGCACTGCTCTCAGCCCCAGAACATTTATGTGCAAGTGGCATTCGCTTGGTTGCCATGTGCCCTGGACCGTCCTGCCCTGATAATGCCCCCACCCGATCAGGGAGGCATCCATTGTCAGAGTAGCAACCGGAGGAGGTGGAACAAAGGGTCTTCCCAACAAGAGCTGAGGGAAGACATCCACCACATGAGATGATTTTTGCACGCTTGCGTGATCATAATGGTGTGAGACATTGGAAGTTGCTGGTATGACCATTGAGTAAAGAGCATCCATTGAAGGATCCGCATGTGGAATCTGGCTAATGGAAGCAGAGGTATGGCGCTGCCATAATTCCCAACACTTTCAGAACTAACCTGGCTTTGATTCTGTTGTTGTTGAAAAGGAGTGATACCAGTTTGTGAATGTCTGTTATTCTCTGATGTGTTAGTCTTGCAGACATGTTTACTGTATCTAGATTTGCGCCTATGTAGGTAATAGTACGACAAGGCGACAAAACAGACTTTTCGCAATTTATTGAAATACCCAGCTTTTGACAAACGCGAAAAGTGTAATCTCTGGCCATCAGAAGGAGATGCTTGGTGGGAGCTGTGAGGAGCCAGTCGTCCAAATATGGAAACACCTGGAATCCTTGTCGTCTCAGGTGAGAAGCTACCACTGCCATGCATTTGGTAAACACCGGGGCAGTGGTGAGACCAAAGGGCAGGGCCCTGAACTGAAAATGACTGGTTCCCAGCCTGAAGCGGAGGAATCTTCTGGAGCGCCTGTTCATTTTATGTGATAGTACGCATCCCGAAGGTCTATAGAGCACATCCAGTTTCCTTTGCCCAAAGGGGGAAGGATGGATTGCAGCGTGACCATCCGAAATCTTGTTTTATTGACTGATCTGTTCAAGACACTGAGATCCAAAATTGGTCTCCAGTCCCCTGTTTTCTTTGGAACTAAAAAGAACCTTGAGTAGATTCCGGATCCTTGCTGGTCTGCTGGAACTGGCTGAATTGCTCTTTTGCAAGCAGTTTTGAAATCTCCAAAACCGCTAGATCCCTTTGAGCGGGTGGAACATCTGGAAGGGATTTTTGACTGATTTGGAATGCGAAGAAAGGGGATAGAATAGCCTTCGGAAATGATGGACTGTACCCATTTGTCTTGAGTCAGGGATAGCCAGGCTTCTGGGTACAGTGACAATCTTCCCCGACTGCCTCCGAAGATGGGCAGTCGGGCAACACCTCAGGGATGCTGAAAGGGCTTGTCAGGAAGGCTTCCCGATTGCCCTGGTTCTGCGGACCCCCCCTGCCCCTAGGGCGACGTCTACCATTGTTATTCCCGCCTCTGCCTCTGGCAGGGAAACGACTCTGTGCGTCAGGCGAAGTCCCTTGAGATTGTTTACGGAACCACATCTTTCCACCTTTCTGGCCTTTGGGGTAAGGCCTAGAAGGAGTAGAAAACGGACTCCGACGGCAGAAAGGGTCTTGCCATCAGTTTCACACCTAGTCAAGGTTTCTTTCACTTGAGGACCAAAGAGGGATGATCCATCAAACGGGGAGTTAGTGAAAGACGACTTGAAGGGGTCCGCAAAATTGCATAGCCGCATCCAGGCATGCCTACGTAAGGCCACACCTGTCCCTGCGGCTCTGCTCGCTCCATCAGCCGCGTAAGAAAGAAGGCGCATGGAGGAGTTGGTTATGGAGTTAAGGGTAGCCAGCTGCGTGTTCATCTTATCTTGAAAACCCGCAGCTGTAGGTTCCTTTAACATTTCACTCGCTTCCTTGTTCAAGTCCCTTTGAGGCCGGTTAAAATGCAACAGGTAGTTAGGGGAACGCTTGGTAAATGTCGCTGACGAGAACATCCGCTTCCGCACCTGTCCATGGACCTAGATTCCTTGTTAGGTGGATGGACAGGTACTGAAGGATCAGCTAGCTCCTTCTTAGTGGCAGCAGCTACCACCATAGCATCCACAGAAACTCCTTTTGTTAAGAACTGTTTGTCTGCTGGTGCTGTTATGAACTTGGAGGGTCTCCTGGGAGTGGGGTCCACTGAATCAGGAGCCGTCCATTACTTCTTAGCAACCACCTGCATCAGGGGGTCAAAGGGGGACACCCAGGAGGTGGAAGGACGAGAGCCAAACGCCTCAAGATACACAGATTCGTCCTCCGAAGGGTTGAGGGCTGGCCAATTTCCCCTGTTTCAGGATCTCCAGAATGTCTGCAAATGAGACATCTTCAGAAGGGGAACGGGGAACGCTCAGAATCATCCAAATCTGTGTCTGACGTGATGGACTCAGGTGAGTCAATGTGTTTCCTCTTACACTTCCTCTTCCGAGGGGGCTCTTCTGCCAAATCAGGAGAGGCCTCGAAGAGGATGAAATCCCACAGGGGTTCCTGAGGAGCTGGCTCTCTGCGGTCCGGGATGAGGGAGTGAGTCGACTTAACCTGAGGCACCGTGAGGGAGGGGCGGACGGAGCCGACTGTGGAGTAGAGCCAGGCTCTAACACACTCCGCATGACCTCGAATGCACCCCTGTCAGGCAGAGCCAGAGGTCCCCGCCCGAAGCTAAGAACCCCTCGGCACCGACAGTGATGGCTCCGAGGCCGATGTCGGAGCCGAACTCACCAGCCAAGCACCGAGAGGGAGAGGGGTCGGACAAGGGTCCGATGCCACTCACCCCCTCGGAGCCGACGAGGGAAGTCCGGCGCCGAGATTCTTCCAAGGAAGAAAACGGAGCCGATGACGGAGCTGAAGACAATTGTATCGGCTCCGACGCTATCACAGTCTCGGTTCCGACGCGACCCGGCTCCGAGCTCAAGAGAGTCGAAGGAGGAATATGTTGATGGACCGGGGCAGGCATCGACTGATGAGTCGGGCTCTGAAGCATCTGGGCCAGTGCCTCGGACTTAAGAAGTCGACTCACTACCCTCTGAAGGTCATGATCCGACAGCCTCGATGACCTAGAGGAGTGAGATCTTTAGCTCCGTTCAGACAGCAGGGGAGATCCTGGAGCCGAATGAACGGAGCCAAGAGATGGTGACCTGGACCTCTTCCTAGTTGTCGGCTCCGAAGGTCTAGTCGGAGCCGACACGGAACTCTACTACCTCGGCTCCGGCCGGAGCCGAGGGAGCCACAGAAACTGTGGACTGAGACTTATCGGCTCCAGTCGGAGCCGATGAAGGCAGAGGTTGAGAAACCTTAGGTCTCGGCTCAGTTGTCGGAGCCGAAGACCTAGATGCCTTAGAGGGCTTCCCTGTTGAAACAGATAGGGAATCCTCTGGCTTGAGTAAGCCTCTTAATATCAATTTATTTTTCTTTCCTGCAGGACCCTGGGGCTGAAGCCATGGCACACAGCACAGGAGTCCTGCAGGTGCAAAGGCCCCAGACAGTAGACACAAGAAGTGTGAGCGTCTGTCAGAGACATTTTCTGACAGCACGCATCACACTTCTTGAATCCGAGACCTTTGCTTCTTTAGACATTTTTAAACAGGTGTAAACAAACACACACACAAACACACTAATTACACCCTGTCAAGTTAAATTATAATAAAACCACTAACTAGGATTTTAAAATAATACACACGCACTCCACTAGGGAAGAGAAAAGGCCTGTAGGCCCAAGGGAAGAACCTAAAGTTCTTGAGGGAAAAACGGGAATTTTTAGAAGGGGATAAAAATTTCTCTAAACTAAGGGAAATGAGTAAAAATATTAAAATTAAAGGGGTTTAGATAGACTAATTTACACAAGAAAAAGTCACTTACCAAGAACCGGTAGAAAACCAACCTCGAAGCTGTAGCGGCAAACGAGATCTGAGGTAACTCTCGCCTAGCATTGTGGGATATAAGGGGAGCCTCGAGCCGGTGGAACCAACTCTCGAGCTTTTAGAGTGGCCGAGTCGGAGCTGAGGTCGGCTCCGAACCCATCCAGCAAGAATGAAGGCGAGATAGACAACTTAACATCATTTATTTTTGTAACGTTAGACATCGTTTCATGATTTACAGTCATTCCAAATGATTATGGCTTAGATGTTATTAGAGGTTTCCTAACTTCAGAAGTACATATGCAAGCTAGGGAAGTAGAGAATATCTGTATGTTACTGGATGTTGTATTGACAAAAAATGTATTCTTGTTTGATTGAAGGTTTTACCTTCAACTTACTGGGGTAGCAATGGGCACCCCAGTAGCGAATACTTATGCAAACCTGGTATTGTACTGTTGGGAGAAAATTTTTATTGAGTGACCATAATACACTTAATGGCAAGGTAAAATTTTATAAAAGGTTTGTTGATGATTGTTTTTTTATTTGGAGTGGCACACAAGAGGAACTAAATAACTATATTGATTATTTAAACTAAACAACAAACTTTTTAAAGTTCAAAATGAGCTGTTCTGTGGAAGACATAAACTTTTTAGATATTAAATTATATAAAAAAGACAATAGCATACAAACAACGGTTTATAAGAAAGATGTGAGTGCTAATAGATACATTAGGAAGGATATTATGCATGCTCAACATACTTTTAAAGGTGTACTGAAATCACAACTAATTAGAGTTAGTAAGTTAAATACAGAGGATGTGAACTTTATAACTCAAGCAAATGAGATGGTACAGGAATTTAATAGATTAGACTATTCTCCCCAATATACACATATGATATATGAAGAAATAAAGGTAAAAAGACACTATGAATATCGTCCTAGTTTTGGTTGCCATAAGAATCAATTAAAAAACATATTAGAAAGGAAAAAGGATGTCATTAGGTATGTGACTACCTTTAATGCCTATACTAAAGACGTTTGTAATATTATACAAAGGAACTGGCTAATTTTGCTAGTTATGCCAGAGGTTAGAAGTATATTAGATACAAAACCAAGTTTTTCTTTTAGAAATTCAGACAATTTAAAACAAAAATTATGTTATAAAGACTTTAAGGAAAATAAAGTAAAACATCTAAATAAAACACTCACGCAGAAGTGCTTTAACTGCACTTGTTGTGCTGATATACTTGATTCAACAAATGTCTTTGAGCATCCTATAACCAAGCAAAAGTTTGAATTTAAATGTTTAGCGAATTGCAATACATCATGTATAGTATATTTGGCCACTTGTGTCAAATGTATAGCTTTCTATGTAGGGAAAACAACTAGAAAATTAAAACAACGTATTATAGAACATAAATCCGAAATTAGAAGGCAGTCATCAACTAATGCATTAAGTAAACATATTATGGAGAATGAGGGTCATAGTTTTAAATTCAGAGTAATAAGTGATGTTAAGTTAGGTATGAGGGGAGGAGATGTTAATAATGTGCTAGAGCTCAAGGAACTTGAATGGATTATTAGACTAGATGTACAACCAGGGTTGAATGTAGCTGCTAGTTTAAAGCCGGTATTGGTTAAAAAACAGAGGGAGTGCATTTAGTGAGCTCAAGTGTTATTTTATTTTATTTCATTTTACTTTATATATTACTTTATAAGTAAACACATATACTGACGTATTCTTTTAGATTTGATTATATTATTTAATTTATATGCATATTGTAATAAGATATGTTTTTTTAAAAAACAACTTACTTTAGAGATTTTTCTTTAATTATTTAATTGATGGATAATTTTATTAGGCTGGCTGATCATGTGATTTGACTGTTACCCTATTTATAGGCTTTTTAATGCATTTGAAGTTATGTACTGATGAAGGGTGTTAACCCGAAAGCTTTACTGTATTAAAATATATTCTGTTTTTTAGCGTACAACAGTGTGTTTGACTTATTGCCAACATCCTGGCAGATAGGTTCAGTATTAACTTTACCCCCCTCTCACCCCCTAAAAGGCCGATATCTATACAGGAAGAATGCAGAGTCCCTGTAATCACAACTACGCAAGTAAAGGCTGCACTCTCTAAAGCCAAAAACACAGCATCCATGGGACTGGACAACATCCCAGGCTGCATTTTACATGAACTTCAGAACGAAGTGGCTCCCTATCTAAGCACCATGTTCAATCATAGTCTCACATCAGGCTTTGTGCCCACTGAATGGAGCACAGCAACAGTTATTCCACTCCACAAAGGGGGCCACTGATCCCAGAAACTATTGCCCTATTAGCCTGACGAGCCTGGTCTGTAAGGCCATGGAACGTATCATCATGGAACTCATAAACAAAGACATTGGTAACCTCCAAACTCTAGACCCCACCCAGTTTGGACTTGTGTAAGGCAGATCATGCCTCCCGAACCTGATCGACTTCTTTGACGCAAAGCCAAAGCCGTAGACGAGGGTAAGGTGCTTCACACTGCCTAGCCTGACCTTGCCAAGGTTTTTGACACCATCCCCCATTCTGGAATTATAGCGAAACTCACTAAACTAGGTATAAATCCCTACGTCACAAGATGGATTGCCAAATGGCTCACTGACAGAACCCACACTGTAAAAGTTGCAGACTCCAAATCTGACTTCAAACCAGTGACAAGTGGAGTACCACAGGGTTCAGTCCTGGGACATCTCCTGTTTAGTATCTACTTCTCTGAAGTACAAGCTAACACAGAAGGCCTTTGGCTAACGAAGTTCACAGATGACTGCAAACTAGGAGCCATAGTCAAGTCTCCAAATGATGTGGACATCCTACAGAAGAGCCTCACTGAGACAGATGCCTGGTGTCAGAGCCATGGCCTCAAGCTCAATGCCAAAAATTGCAGTGTCATCCCCTTTGGTAAAAACTCTGTACTCATGAACTACCACATAGGCGGCAGTCGACTTAATGCCGAATGTGTGATAAGAGACATTGGGACCCAGGTGAAAAGTATTCCCTCTTTTGATAATCACATCGCCACATTAGTCAGGAAATCCTTTTATGTGGCACATCTCATCACAAAAGGGTTCTCATCCAGGAAAAAATTGTTCCCCCTCTACTCGACACTCATTAGACCCATTATAGAGTACAACGCTCCTTTTGGAATGTACCTCACAAGACATCTACAGCAGCTGGAAAGGCCACAGAAGTACCTCACAAAGAGGATTACTGGCCTCAAACAGATGCCCTACACTGACCGTCTCAAAAAACTCCAGCTTTACTCCGTAGCATATCGCCTACTCCGAGGTGATCTCTGCCTAACATATAAAGCTATGTCAAACCCAGAGCCGTTGGACATGCTACACCTAAAGAAATCCCAATCCCTCCGAGCTACACGCTCTAGGGACCTAAACCTTGTCACCACAATAAATAGGACATGCTGGAGGGTTAGATTCCTGTCCCACAGACTTCCCATACTCTGGAACAAGCTACCCATCTATGTCAAGCAAAGTTCCTCATTAGCACTCTTCAAGAAAAATCTTGATGAGTGGATGGAAAATAACAATACACCTTGGGGATCACTTCTGTGCAAGGGCGCCCGCAGGCAGGTGCAAGGGGGTGCACTTGCACCCCCCTGGAATCCGCTGAGTTAATCTTTTGATTTAAAAAAAAAAAGTTTTTTTTTTTTTTTTTTTAAGGCATTCTTCTTTACGAAGCCCACTCGCAGGTGTGCTGACATCATCGCGCGAAGTTTGCAAGCGGGAACTAAAATGAACAGTTGTGACATCATCACGCGGGAGCTGAAACGGACAGTTTTGGACCTTACTGAAGATGGGACTCTTGCAAGCGAGCGGGAACGGACGGAAGATGGGACCCTTGCGAGCGGGAACCGAAACGGACAGAAGATGGGGAGCTGAAACAGGCAGCTTTAGTAAGGTAGGTGTGTGTGTACGGAAGATGGGACGCTTTAGTGGAGCTGAAACAGGCAGCTTTAGTAAGGTAGGTGTGTGTGTGTGTACGGAAGATGGGACGCTTTAGTCGAGCTGAAACAGGCAGCTTTAGTAAGGTAGGTGTAGGTGTGTGTGTGTGTGTGTGTGTGTGTGTGTGTAAGGAAGATGGGACGCTTTAGTGGAGCTGAAACAGGCAGCTTTAGTAAGGTAGGTGTGTGTGTGTGTGTGTGTACGGAAGATGGGACGCTTTAGTGGAGCTGAAACAGGCAGCTTTAGTAAGGTAGGTGTGTGTGTGTGTACGGAAGATGGGACGCTTTAGTGGAGCTGAAACAGGCAGCTTTAGTAAGGTGTGTGTGTGTGTGTGTGTGTGTGTGTGTGTGTGTGTGTGTGTGTGTGTGTGTGTGTGTAAAATGCCCTAGGAGTTACATGGTGGTGGGTAGAGAATAAGGCTTGAACCCTGTACCTTGGGCCCAAGTGGCAAGAGCCTGAATTCCCCACCCACCACCATTTGTAAAAATGTTGCAGGCTTTTCCCTCATACTTTTTCTGTTCCTCATAAAATCTGTGGTTTCTGTATTTCTGTCCTTGTTGCCTGACAGCTACATGTTCTCTCGTTTGATTCTTGGCTGTCTGGAGTGTTTCTCCCTGGGCCTCTGCTAAAAATTAGCTTATTTTCCAAGTCAGACTTTCCTGGTTAACAAATGTTAAAAAATGGGCACTCATTTCAATATCAGACTTCATATTCTTCAGAAAGTGCATGGTAACAAAAGCTTTTATTCTAGCAATTTTTTAAGTGTACAAGATGGATATTTGAAATGTATCCCTGTCGTTGGGACTATACCCCCCCCCCCATTATTGGCTTCATCCAGGTTTTGTGCTAAGGTTGAGAGCTATGGCAAGAACTGAATTCACTGAATATGTTTGGGGCTGTATTCACCCAGTATTGGCTTTGTTCAGGTATTTATTGGCTTCATCCAAATTTTGTGCTAAGGTTGAGAGCTACGGTAAGAACTGAAGTCACTGAATATGTTTGGGGGCTATATTCCCCCATTACTGGCTTTGTCCGGGTGTTCTTTGCTAAGAGGTTGAGAGCTATGGTGAGAACTGAATTCACTGAATGTTTGGGGGCTGTATTCACCCATTATTGGCTTTGTTCAGGTATTTTGTGCTAAGAGGATGACAGCTGTGCTATGGTGAGAACTGAATTCACTAAATGGTAGCCATTTAAGTTTCAGTCTTCCTCTTTCACAAAACATCTGAGTTGGTGTAGTGGTATGTTGCTCTGACTGTTTTGCACAGGGTCCCCTGGGTTCAAGACGTGGCAGTGAAATGTATGGTGGTAACGCAGCATTTTATTCTAGCAACTTTCCAACATTATACAAGCAATGTTTAAAATGTGTCCCTGGTTTTTGGCCTCCCCCCCCCCCCCCGCAATAAATTTTGGCTTTTTCCAGATTTCTTGTGCTGCAAAGTTCAGAGATACAGCTGAGTGTCGAGTAGATTTTACGAGCTGAGAGCTGCAGGGAAGCAAAAGTTTAGTGCTGCTTATGTTTAGTCTGCTTGCATTGTTAATAACACAACAGATAGTGTCCTTGCTTTTGATGCTGAAGTCTGTGGGTTCTACTCCCACAGTAGGTAGATGCATTGCTGATACTGTACTGTGTTGTAAAGGGGGTGGATGCTGCAGCCCTTTTGGTAAAGATACCTAGTAACTATGAACCTGTTATCAGTTTGCTATCCATTCCCTATTGCAGTATTACTAGCTTATCATTTTTTTATTGCATGCAACAAAGGCAATTTATTCTTCAAGGGTAACCGGCACTTTATTTGTAGATTAAACAATGACATATAAAGTTATTTGCTAGCAGCAACCTCTATTAGTTACAAATTTCGTTAATGTGGATTTTACTACTTCAGAGATTGTGCATATTTTTTACTGATACTGGTGAACTATAGAAGGTTAAGTAGACTTTTTATGATGGAAATGTTCTGAATTGGGCAGTTTTGTCAGTAGTGTATGCCTTTTGTTTCATTGTTTACTGGAAAAATGTTCAAAACAATAATTTTAAAATGCCCTCTAACAACTGTACTGTATTGTACAAGGAATATAATGTAATACAGTCAGGAAGGTGTATCAAAGAGCATGTGTATGTTATGTTCGAGGGGCCTATGATTTTGAAGACAGCCCAGAGTTAATATTTATCTGCCACTGGCAAAATGTATTTTCTTTGAATGTGGGTTTCAATGCATGTGAGTTTCAAGGGCAGAGAAGTTTTAATGTTAGTCTATTTTCATTGTAAGACTGCATTGCTTTGTTTAACAGATATGTATTAGGGTTTGTGCTGTAAAATGCAAAATAAAACTTTCAAATGAAATCCTAAATCATCGCAGAAGTAAAGCAGTATGCACATTACAGTGTTTATGGTAAATAGGGCAAAATAACCAAGGAATGGGACATTGGAATGGCTGCAGGGGGAGGCTCCATTCGACCATGATTTTGTGAGGGGGGGGTAGCGAACTCAGACAGCCCCGATTGAACAATACCTCTCAGTTGTCCATATCTTTGCAGAATGAATAGATATTTGCTTCTTATTTTTGGTTTGTTTCTCATAAAATTTGTGGTTTTCTAGCAAATCATTTAGGAATGAAGTCACTAAATGACACATAGTTTCAGACGTCATAACCTTCAGAAAAATGCATGCTAATGCAAGACTGTCTTAAGTTTATACAAGAGCAATTTTAGTAGTGTTTGTATGTTCCCCAATATATTTGGCCTTGTCCAGATTTCCTGCATTAAGAGGTTGAGAGGTACGTGCAAATCACTGTAGATTAGGAATATCCAAACCTCTCAATTGTCCCCAATTTTGGCTCAAAATGTTGCTCTCCCCTAATAATCCCTCCTCAAAATGGCAATTTTGGAAGAAAATGTGGAGGGTTTATAATTGTATATAACTAATGATCAGAGTTATAGATTACTTTACTTTTATTTCAGAAATGCATGTAGATGCTCTTATTTTGTTAGCTGCTCAAGTTAACAATGTTACTACTAAAAGGTGTCCCTTTTTGACAGGTATTTTTGCATCACATTTTGGTCCGTTTTTCATAAACTTGTGGTTTTCTGGCAAATTAGTGGCAAGTCATTAAAACTTGAAGTTAGAAAATAATGGCAGACATTTACATTTGAGTTTCAGATTTTATACCCTTCAGAAAATTCGTACTAATGCAAGATCTACTACTGTTCTATTTAAGTTAATAAGAGCAATATTTAAAAATTGGCCTTATTTTTGGGCCTGTGTCCCACTTCTAGTTCTATGTATGGCTTTGTCCAGATTTCTTGCTCTGAAGTTGAGAGGTACGAGTGTTAGAGCCATAGGTTCATAGGTTTATACTAGGCTATCTGCCCTAAGGCATTTATAAGCCTAGCCCAGAGTTTTGTGGCTTACGCCACCCCTTATGTTAAAAAATACTGTGCCCATTAGTTTGTTGTGCCTCTGTCCAGCAGTGACACAGAGATGATTCCCAGGGTAAACCTACGATCTCCCATCCACCGGTCAAGATTTCTCTTTAACAGAGCCAGCGAGGTGCTCTGCCTCACATGGACCGGGATTTTATTCCACAACATAGGGAGTCTCTGGGTGACAAATCTATCCCTCCAGCATGTCCTATTTATATCCGTGCTAAGGTTTAAGTAACTTGCTCTAGTGGATCTGGTAGATTTGGATTTTTTGAGGTGGAGCATGTCCATTAATTCCGGGTTGGACATGGCCTTGTATGTCAGGCACAGGTCACCTCTGAGCAGACGGTATGCGACTGAATAGAGCTGGAGTTTCTTCAGTCTGGCAGCATACGACAGATTTTGGAGTCCCTTTATCCTTTTGGTGAGGAACTTTTGGGGTCTCTCCAATTGCTGCAGGTGTCGGGTGAGATACATCCCGAATGGGGCATTGTACTCGATCATTGGTCTGATAAGTGAAGAGTACAGGGGAACAATGACCTCACTTGATCTGGATGTGAATCCCTTCATGATCAGGTGGGCAATGTAGAAGGTTTTTCTAACCACTTTAGCAATGTGAGTGTCAAAAGAAAGGCCACTGTCAACCTGGGTCCACAGGTCCCTGATAACCTCTTCTGTGCTTAGTGGATTGCCACCTATATAGTAGCTTGGGGTTACCTTGTTTTTCCCGAAGGGTATGACTATACATTTTTTGGCATTTAACTTCAGGCCATGGCTCTGGCACCAGCTATCAGTTTCCGTGAGACCCCTCTGAAGGATATCTGTGTCCGATGTACTTCCCACTATGGCTCCCAGTTTGCAGTCATCTGCAAACTTTGTCAGCCATAGTCCTCCTATGTTTGCCTGTACTTCTAAGAAGTAGATGCCGAACAACAGGGGGCCAAGGTGGGACACCACTTGTGACCGGCTTGGAGTCTGACATGGCGCCAGCTACTCTAACCCTGTGGGTTCTGTCATTTAGCCAGTTTGCAACCCATCTTGTGACATATGAGTTTACATTTAAGCTGGTAAGTTTCTCTATAATACCCGAGTGGGGTATTGTGTTGAAAGCTTTTGCAAGGTCAAGGTAGGCTGTATGGACTGCCTTTCCCTCATCAATGGCCTTGGTGACTGCTTCAAAGAAGTTGACCAAGTTCAAAAGGCATGATCTGCCCTTGACAAAGCCAAACTGGGTCGGGTCCAATGTCTGCAAGTCCCCTATGTCTTTGTTTATGAGTTCCATTATGATCCTCTCCATAGCTTTGCAGACCAGGCTTGTTAAGCTTATGGGGCGATAATTACCAGGGTCCGTAGAGGCACCGCCTTTGTGGAGTGGGACCACAGTTGCCGTACGCCACTCCTTGGGCACGTATCCTGTGGTAAGGCTAAGATTAAACAGCTGCCTTATGTGCGGGTTTAGTTCCTCATTGAATTCGTGTAGCACACAGCCGGGGACACCATCCGGTCCCATTGATGCTGTGTTTTTAGCTTTAGAGAGAGCAGCTTTCACCTGCGCATTGGAGATGTCTGGGAGGCTGCACTCCACTGGGATAGTTCTCTCTCCTTTTGGGGGGGAGAGGGGGGTGAAGTTTGCACTGGACCTGTCTGCCAGTATGTTGGCAATGTCTGTGGGTTCAGTGATTTTTGTATCATTTTGGACTAATTCTGAGCATATCTGGGAGTTTCCACCCAGGTTTCTAACATAGCTGAAGAAGGCCTTATGATTGTCTTTTGAATCTATGGCAATTTTTCTCTCAAAGATGGCCTTGGATGATTTTTATGAGTGCTCGTATTTTTTTACTAATAATGATCAAAGGTGTCTTCTCTTTTATGGATTTTGCTCTATCATGTAACAGCTTTCTCCTCTTATTGTAAAGTTTGTTTATGGCTGGGGTCCACCAGACTGGACGTTTGCCCTTGGTGGAAAGAGTCTTGGTTTTATTAGGGATTGCCTGATCCATGCAGTCCTGGAGGTGTTCGTAGAAGGCATTTGTAAGGGCTTCCACAGCTTGGGTTGTGGTTTCCACTGGCTCGGGGGCCTTGAAGGATACCACACCAGTCTTGAGTAGTGTGAAGTTTGCTTTAGAGAAGTTCATCACTGTGGTCCTTTTTGTTTGGGGTGGGGGTGGGATGTGGATATCCAGTGAGATTAGTTTATGATCTGATCTCACCAATGAGGGATATACTTCCGGTGTGGAGCATTTTGTCCCCATGTTTGTGATGATGAGACTGTCAGCCAGAGACATTTCAAATTATGACATACTTATTGCACCCCACCCTCCATTGTAGTGGCTCTGGATGTGTTCAAGGAAGGCAAGGAGCAGTTATGCAGTGCAAGTGTGCAGAGCATTCCCCCATCCAAGGTACATCACAAATACGACCGTGGCTTTTTATCTGTCCTTGATTTTGCAGAATGTTCTGGTTTTCTATCAGATTTTTATACTGTTGATTTATGCTTATTATTGAGGAACTGCATGCTGTCCCAGTGCCCTGTTGCTCTGTTTAAGTAGCCATGGTTTAATGAACATCAGGTAAGCTTGTCGGAGATTGTAAGATGCAAGTAAGCTTTAGTAAGCATATTGTTAAAGAATTACCAGCATTGAAAGTCTTTTCGTTGTTGCCATGCAGAGAATATTTACATAACTAGATAATGTATAAGCCTTGGGTACTGAAATGCATATGACAGTATTTGTAATAAAAGGACAGGATTACAGTATTTTCAGAAGCTCATTGCATTTTATTGGAGACCAGTGTCTTACAGCAGTGTCTGTGTGTTAGTACACTTAGTTGGGTGGCTTTAATGGTATATGGTAAATAAGCATTGCTGCCTTACTTAAAAGCCAAGCCCTGCAACAACTAGGTAAGCTCCACACTGAAGTCAAAACACAATAGCTCTGGTGGGTAAATCTACTCTGTAGTAATCAAAAAAGGCAAATGTTTGAAATAACTACAGCTTATGTGCAAACACAATAGGTAGTGATGAAACAATGCTCTGCTAAAAATGCTTTAATGCTCCACATTGCTGAGCTGCAGTTCAGTTATTATCACTGGCTACCAGGATTTCACTCACTTCAGATCAAGCATGGTGCTGTTCAGTGCAACCTTCCCAGAACTAATTCAAGTCTGACCAGAATTATTTTGTGTGTGTGTGTGTGTGTGTGTGTGTGTATGAGGGAGGTAGCATACCCCTCAGCTGTCCAGGTTTTTGCAGAATGTCCAGATTTTTGCCCCATATTCCTCCAAAAAAGGATTGAAGTTGCTAAATAATGAGACATTTCAGTTTTAGATGTCATATCATTTAGAAAAATGCATACTAAAACAAATCCTGTTACTCTTGCAATTTTCTAAGTTTATGAGAGCCATATTTATAATCTGTCCCTATTTATTTTAGGCTTTGTCCAGATTTCATGCACTAAGGTTGAGGCCTTGGGGGTATGGTATGTTTGTGAGGGATAGAGAAAGTGAAATGCCCAAGTTAGAGTTTGCAGGTGGAATTTATTTTCAAGTGCATTTTCAAGGAACTGTGAGTTTTAAGGGAAGCTAAGTTCACTGCTGCTCATGCCAAGTCTATTTACAATGTGCAACTGTTTTGTTTAGCAAATAGTATCTCTATTGTGGTATAAAGTTTTAAAGCTATGTTAGTAGCACCACAAGTAGAATACTTGCATCTTAATGGAGAGGCTTGAGGTTCTATTCCTACAGCATGTACATCTGTATGCTGCAGTCCTGAGGATGTCCTCCTTTGGATGAGATGCCTAATAACTATGCACCTGTTTTTCAGCTTGCCATCCATTTTCTATTGCAATATACCAGTTTACCATTTTTTTAATTTAACATAGGCAATTTTATTCTTTGATGGCAGCAGGCACTGAATTTGTAGATGAAACACTGAAATATACAGTTGTTTTCTAGCAACAACATCTTCATTAGTTTCATATATCTTTAATGAGGAATTATTCAGATTACTTTTACTTAAGAGATATAATTCAATTATATATTATAATTAATACAATCAGGTAAATCAAAACTTTTGCATGGCCCTAACAGTGTGCAAGGAGCCTATTGCTTGAAAACAGTTCAAAGGTAAATAACCTGCTCTGGCCAGATGCATTTTCTTTGAATGTGGGTTTCAATGCTGTTTCATTGAATGTGAGTTTCAAAAGTAGAGAACCTTTAATGCCAAGTCTGTTTTCATTGTAAGACTATTGCTTTGTTTAGGTTTAGTAAATGTCTCAGTGTTTGGGCTATAATGTTTGAAATAAAAGTTGTAAATTAAATCCAACTGCCTATAATCATTGTAGAACTAAAGCATAAAACAGTATGCACACAGATCTGAACAGTGTCTACGGCAAATGGGAAGAAATAGCCAAGTAATGGGACACTGGAATGGCTGTGTGGGCGGGGCTTGGGGTGGGTGGACTTGGGCGGGGCTGTGTTGGCAGGGGGCGGGGAGAGCTATGTGGGTGGGGCTCTGGGTTTGCACCCCCCTGCAAAAAATCCTGCGGGCTCCCTTGCTTCTGTGGCTCTGCTCGACAGGGGCACAGGAAAATAACTTTCTTTGGTAGTGTAAGCCAGACTAGGCTTACTCAGGCCCTTGGGCTGATAGCCTAGTACCTACCTATGAACCTAAAACAAATGAACACAGTAATTGTCACTCATTAGACCCATTATAGAGTACAACGCCCCTTTTGGTATGTACCTCACAAGACATCTACAACAACTGGAAAGGCCGCAGAAATACCTCACAAAGAGGATTACCGGCCTCAAACACATGCTGTATGCAGACCGTCTCAAAAATCTGCAGCTTTACTCTGTCGCATATCGCCTACTCAGAGGCGATCTCTGCCTAACATACAAAGCTATGTCAAACCCAGAGCTGTTGGACATGCTCCACTTAAAGAAATCCCAATCCCTCCCAAGCTATAAGCTCTAGGGACCTAAACCTTGTCACCATAATAATCAGAAGATGCTGGAGGGATAGATTCCTGTCTCAGAGACTTCCCATACTCTGGAACAAACTACCTATCTATATCAAACAAAGCTCCTCATTAGCAGTTTTCATGAAAAAATCTTGATGATTGGATGGGAAATAGGAAATTCACCCCGGGGATCACTTCTGTGGCTCTGCTCGACAGTGGCACAGGAAAATAATTTAACTGGGTGGCGAAAACCAGGGTACCTTTTTGGCTAGGCTTATATAGGCCCTAGGGCCAATAGCCTAGTACCTACCTATGAACCTATGAAAGACCACCAAAAAAAGAAGAAATAGATACATTTTGGAGGGGTATTTATGAAGATCCTGTGGAACATAATAAGAAGTTATGTACTTACCATAACGTTCCATGTTAGTTGTCTTCTTCTCGCCTTCTTTCTTGCTGGATGGGTTCGGAGCCGAACCTCGGCTCCGACTCGGCTGAATACTAAAGCTCGAGAGCTATTTTTACCGGCTCGAGGCTATCCTATGTCCCATAATGCTAGGCGAAATATACCCAGATCTCGTTTGATAGCTAACACTATGGACAGACATGTCCCACCACTAGAAAAGATAAAACTAAGAGCTATGTAGAACTATAAACCCTACAGCCTGTCTTTCACCAGGGCTACCAAAGGGGAAGAAGAGCTCTAGCAGAAGGGATAATCCTGGTGACAAGGAAAGTCTTACCCAATACTCTAGGTCTTTCCATGCTAAGGGGATGGAGGGTGGGACGCAAAAAAGAAGGCGAGAAGAAGACAACTAACATGGAACGTTATGGTAAGTACATAACTTCTTAATGTTAAGTTGTCAATCTCGCCTTCATTCTTGCTGGATGGGACCGCGTCCCTAGCACCTTAGTCTTGGGTGGCTCATTGGAACAGACTCTTGAGTACAGTGGAACCAAAATCAGCCCTATTTCTGGAGGCAATATCCAGTTTGTAATGAGAGATGAAGGTATGAGGAGAGGCCCATGTGGCCACTGCACAAATAGAATCCATAGGTAATCTCGCCTGAAAAGCAACTGAGGAAGCTAATGCTCTAGTTGAATGAGCTCTAGGCTTGGTAGGGAGCTCCTTATGCCTCAATTGATAGGTTAAAGAGATAAGAGAGGTCAACCATCTGGACAAGGTCACTTTAGACCCCGGAAGGCCCTGCTTCCCTTCGGCGTAAGATAAAAAGAGTTGCTCTGATTTTCTCGTTAGCTTGGTACTATCCAGATAGAAATGTAGTTGCCTATGGACATCCAAACAATGTAATCTTCTCTCAGCTCTATCAGTGTAATTTGGAAAGAAAACTGGGAGATCAATGGTCTGATTCAGATTTTTTTCCGAGAGTACCTTAGGTAAGAAGGATGGATTTGTCCTAAGAGCCACTCTATCTTTGTGAAAAACAAGATAAGGGGGGCGCACAGATAGTGCTTGTAGTTCCAATACCCTTCTCGCTGAGTTAATAGCTACCAAGAAAAGTGTTTTCCACAAGAGCAGTTTTAACGAGCAGGAGGCAGTAGGCTCAAAAGGAGGCAGAATTAATGACAACAGTACCAAATTTAGATCCCATGGTGAAGGAGGGTCTTTGACTGGGGTCCTAAGTAATAGGGTACCCTTCAGAAAGGCTTTGCAGAGCTTGTGGGACATAATAGAAGACTCTGACAAGCCAACATGGTAATTTGCAATAGCCGCCAACTGGACTTTGATAGTGGCTGAAGAAGAACCTTTTTGAAAGAGTTCTGTCAGAAAATCTAGAACTGTTTGGACAGGGGCAGTAAAGGGATCAACTTGGTTCTTTTCTGCCCAAACAGAGAAATGTTTCCATTTGCTTGTGTACGTCCTTCTGGTGTTAGACTTGTGAGAGGCAAGGATAATCTGACATACTGACGGAGAAATTAAGGGAAGTCTGGCTAGGGTTGGAAGTGGAGCAACCAAGCTGTGAGGTTGAGAGATGAAAGGGATTGGTGCAGCCTGCCCGATTGATGAGTCAGAAGGTCTGGCACAGGGTCCAGATGCCAGGGCTGCTCCAGTAGATGACGTTGTTGGAACGGAAACCAGACTTGTCGGGGCCAGTAAGGGGCAATGAGTATCATCCTGGATCTCAAGGCAGTTGCTTTCTGGACTAACAGAGTGATTAAGGGAAAGGGGGGGAAAGCATAAAGGAGACCCCTGGGTCAATCGTGGACTAGAGCATCTCTGGGAGAGAGGCCCGGAAGAGGGTGAAGAAGTCTTGACACTTGCTGTTTTGAGGGGTTGCGAAAAGGTCGCAGCAAGGCTGACCCCACTTTTTGAAGATTTGGTCCACTACTAGTTGGTTGAGAGACCACCCGTAGGGCATGAGAATGTCCCTGCTCAGCCTGTCTGCTATGATATTGGACTTCCTGGGAATGTGTTTTGCTACCAGAAACCGCTGAGAAGATATCGCCCACTGCCAGAGTCTGAGTGCTTCCCGACAAAGAGGGTAGAACCTGGTTCCGCCCTGTTTGTTGATGTACCATACTACAGACATATTGTCTGTCTGTATTGCAATCGTCCCAGTGGGAAGAGAGTTCTGGAGAGCCTGCAACGCCAACAGCACCGCTCTCATCTCCAGGACATTGATGTGCAAGTGGTATTTGAAAGGTTGCCATGTGCCCTGGTCTGTCCTGCCCTGAAAATGCCCCCCCCCCACTCGATCAGGGAGGCGTCCGTTGTCACGGTGGCAACCAGAGGGGGGAGAACAACCGGTCTGCCTTGAAGCACCTGAGGTGAGCCCATCCACCAAGATAGGTGTCGTTTGCAAGACTGAGTGATGAGAATATTGTGTGATGTGGGAAGCTGCTGAAAGGACCATTGGGAAAAAAGCATCCACTGTAGTATCCGCATATGAAAACGAGCTAGGGGGAGCAAGGTGATTGTTGCAGCCATCAGACCAAGCGTTTTCAGTACAAACCTGGCTTGGACCCTGTCCTCCTGTAGCAGGACTTGAAAATGACTGCAAATGTCGTATACTCTTTGCGTAGGAAGTTTTGCTGACAACTCTACCGTGTTTAACATGGCGCCTATGAAGGTAATATGCTGACAAGGCGTAAAGGCAGATTTTTCGAAATTTATAGAGATGCCTAGCGCTTTGCAAGTTTGTACAGCGTAATCTCTGGCTTGAAGTAGCTGGTGCCTGGTGGTGGCAGTAAGGAGCCAGTCATCCAAATATGGAAACACCTGGAATCCTCGATGTCTCAAGTGAGCCGCAACCACTGCCATGCATTTGGTAAACACCCTGGGGGCTGTGGTGAGGCCAAAGGGCAGGGCTCTGAATTGGTAGTGACTGGCTCCCAGCTGGAAGCGGAGAAACCTCCTGTAGCGCCTGTTCATTTTGATATGGTAGTACGCATCCTGAAGGTCTATAGAGCACATACAATTGTCCTGACCCAAAAAGGGAAGAATGGACTGTAGCGTGACCATCCGGAATTTTGTTTTTCGAACCAATTTGTTCAGTCTGCTGAGATCCAAAATAGGTCTCCAGTCCCCTGTCTTTTTTGGTACCAAAAAGAATTTGGAGTAGATTCCGGATCCTTGTTGGTCTGCCGGGATTGGTTGGATGGCTCTTTTTAAAAGCAGCTTTGAAATTTCTAGTGCTGCTTGGTCTCTCAGACTGGGTGGAACATCTGGAAGAGGCCCTTTTGGTTGATGTGGGGTGTGGATAAAGGGGATTTTGTAGCCCTCGGATATGATTGACCGTACCCATCTGTCTTGCGTAAGGGAGCATCAGGCTTCTAGGTACAGCAAAAGTCTTCCCCCGACTGGCTCCGAAGGTGGATAGTCGGGCAGCTCCTCAGGGGTGCTGAAAGGGTTTGTCAGAGAAAGATTCTCTGCTACCCTGATTCTGCGGACCCCCTCTGCCCCTAGGGTGGCGTCTGTTGTTGTTCCCTCCTCTGCCTCTAGAGGGAAGGTGACCACGTGCGTCTGGCAGAACTCCCTGAGGTTTGCGGAACCACATTTTCCCACCCTTTTGACCCTTAGGATACAGTCTAGAAGGGGCGGAAAAATGGACTCCCACGGCAGAGAGAGTCTTGCCTTCCTGTTCGCACCTGGTTAAGGTATCCTTCACTTGAGGTCCAAAAAGAGCACAACCATCAAAGGGGGTGTTAGTGAATGATGCCTTGAAGGGGTCAGCAAAATTGCAGAGCTGCATCCAGGCATGTCTCCTTAGAGCAACACCCGTACCTGCGGCTCTACTCGCTCCATCGGCTGCATAAGAGATGAGCCGCATGGAAGAGTTAACGATAGAGTTCAGGGTCCCTAGCTGGGAGTTGATCTTTTCCTGAGACCCCACAGCTGCTGGGTCCTGCAATGTTTCACCCAGTTCCTTGAGAAGGTCCCTCTGAAGTCGGGTGAAATGGCATAAATAATTCAGCGACCACATAGCAAAGGTCGCTGAGGAAAACATCCGCTTGCCATACCTATCCATAGTCCTAGATTCCTTATTAGGAGGATGGACAGGTACTGAAGGGTCAGCCAACTCCTTCTTAGTGGCTGCCACCACCAACATGGCATCCACGGGGACACCCTTGGAGAGAAACTGCTTATCTGTGGGAGCAGTAATAAATTTAGTGGGCCTCCGGGGAGTTGGTTCCATAGTATCCGGAGCCGTCCACGCCTTCCGAACCACCACCTCCATAAGTGGGTCGAAAGGCGGGGACACCCAGGAGGTGGAAGGGCGAGAACCGAAGGCATCCAGGTACACCGACTCGTCCTCGGATGGGTTATGGGCAGACCAGTTCCCCCTCTGTTTGAGGATTTCTAAGATGTCAGAAAAGGAGACATCCTCAGAGGGGGACCTTGGGGACCCTTCCGAATCATCCAGGTCGGTGTCAGATGTCACTGACTCAGGAGAGTCAACATGTTTCCTCTTACATGTCCTCTTCCGAGGGGGCTCCCCCGCAGGGTTAGGGGAGGCCTCGGAAGAGGAAGAAAGGCCCAATGAGGCAGCCTGGAGTGTCAGTTCTCCTCGCTTGGGGTCGGGAGGGTAGGCAGGGGCTGAAGCAGGCACTGTAGAGGGAGAGCCGAGGAGGCCGACTGTGGTGCCGGTATTGAAGCCAACACACTCCTCATCACCTCAAATGCGCCCCTGTCAGGCAGGGAAGAAGGACCCAACTCCGAGGAGATGAAAACTCCCCCCCAGCACCAAGAGGGACGGCTCCGAGGCCGATGTTGGGGCCAAACTCACCTGCGCCGAGGCTCCGAGAGGGAGAGCGAGGTCGGACAAGGGTCCGATGCCACTTGCCCCTTAGGAGCTGACGAGGCAGTCTTGGCACCCGGATCCCTCCAAGGACGGAACCAAGGATGGGATCGGAGCCGACGAAGGAACAGACAACAGGGAGATCTGTTCTGATGCCCCCACAGTACTCACCTCGATGACCTCCGGCTCCGAACTCAGCAGAGTAGTCAAAGGAGGAACTTGAGCGGGTGTAGGGGTAGCCCCTGTCTGTTGAGACGGGCTATGTAGCAACTGGGCCAGTGCCTATGACTTTAAAAGCCAGCTGACTACCCTCTCAAAGTCATGGTCCAAAAGCCTGGAAGACCTACAGGATTGAGATCTATGGCTCTGCTCCGACAAGAGTGGAGACTTCGGAACCGATCTAACCGACTCGAGAGATGGAGACCTAGAGCGCTTTCTGCTCGGGGACAGCTCCAACACTAAAGTTGGAGCCGACTGAGGTCTAGATGCCTCGGTTCCGGCCGGAACCGACGAGGCAGCAAGAGCACCGCTCGGTGCCGGCTCCGAACATGGAGCTGATGATTTGGCGGGCTTTGAAGGTTTCCCAGCCATGGTCTTAGCCGGGGAACCTTCAGGCTTCAACAAGCCTCTAAGAATGAGTTTGTTTCTGTGCTTCTGCAGGACTCTAGGGCTAAAAGCGTGGCAGATGGAACAAGAGTCCTGCAGGTGCAGAGGGCCCAAACAATACACACAAGAAGTGTGACCGTCTGTCAGAGACATCTTCTGACAGCACGAGTCACACTTCTTGAAACCCGATACCTTAGTATCCTTAGACATACTACTGTAAAACAATACACAATGCACTAAATTATAATAATTTACTATAAGCAGAAAAAAAGGGGGAACTACCGCTAAACAGAGGGACAGAATTCCACACACACACACAGAACAACCAAGGGAAATCTGTACTACTAAGGGGAGGGTCAGAGGCCCAATCACCTTAAGGGTGGAGAAAAAGGTAGATTACCAACTTAAAAAAAGGGGAAAGGCTAACTTCACTAATACTAAAGGGACAAAGGAGGATAAAAGACTGACTAAAAAACTACCTCAAAAGTTATTAATAAAAATATATGACCTGGAGCCAGTGAAAACGCAACCTCGTAGCTGAAGCGACAAACGAGATCTGGGTATATTTCGCCTAGCATTATGGGAAATAGGATAGCCTCGAGCCAGTAAAAATAGCTCTCGAGCTTTAGTATTCGGCCGAGTCGGAGCTGAGGTTCGGCTCTGAACCCATCCAGCAAGAATGAAGGCGAGATTGACAACTTAACATCAAAGATGCTAAATGGATAGAAGAAGTAAAAGAAATAATAATAACTTCAAATGTACAGGATATGAAATGGGATGAAGTAACAACCAGAGAGATTGAAACAAAGTTAAGAAAAAGGCTCTAACTGGAAAACTCCAGGCCCAGATGCAGTACCTAATTTCTGGTTAAAAATATTAACATCTTTGCATGAAGATTTAGCCATGTGTAAGAACTACTTCTACGTGCACCCTAAACAGACATCAGCCTGGCTAACAGCAGGAAAAACAATGCTCCTACTTAAGAGTGAAATTGCAAGCTACTCTAAAAATTATAGACCAGTAACTTGCCTTCCACTAACGTATAAACTATACACTGGAATTGATGCCAACAGAGTTTATAGTCATCATCATCAGCCCATTTTTTCTACATGGGGCAGGGGTACCATGTTAACTGTTGCCAACTCTCTCTCGATTCAGTGCCACATTCCTGCCTTCTTTAACACTCATGCCTGATTATTGCAGATCTTCTTTCAGACAATCTATCCATCTCTTTGCTGGGCATCCTTGGTTCCTCTTACTTGCTTCCCCCCTCTGTCCCAAGTCTTCCTCACCAGACTGTCATCTGCTTTTCAACACATGTGCCTAAACCACCATAATCTGTTCTTTTTTATCTTTTCTGCAATTGGAGCTACTTTGGCTACTGCTCTTATGTCCTCATTTCTTCATCTGTCCCACAGTGTGCATCCTACCACCTTTCTCAGGCACTTAATTTCCATCACCTCTAGCTTCATTAACTGTTCTGCCTTTACTGCACAGCTTTCTGTACCATACAGTAGTACTGGTCACACCACTGTCTTGTACACCTTACTTTTCAGCTTCTTTGGCATTCTTCTGTCATAGACTACACCTGATACTCTATGCCAGTTGGCTGCTGCCCATCTGATTCTATCTTTGACCTCTTCATTCAGACTATCTTTCTCCTCAACCACCCCTCCCAGACAATTGAAGCTGTTTACCTGTTCCACTATCTTTCCTTCTGTCTCAATTTTCAGCTTCTTCTGATTTCCCCAATTTTCTGCCATTACCACCATCTAGTTTCACCCCATGTGCCTTCAGATTTGCATTCAATTCTCCTATCCTTTGCTGAAGTTCTAGCTCAGAGTCTGCCTGTACTGCCACATCGTCTCCATACAGCAGCTTTGTTGATCTGTCCCCGCCAACCTGTTTGCTAATGTAGTCCATCACCAGTATGAACAGCAGTGGGCTCAGAGTTAAACCCTGGTGTACAACCACTCCCACTGGGAACCCATCTGTGAGGCCAAACACTGTTCATACTTGAGTCACTGGGTCCTTGTACATAGCCTGCACTAACTCTACCAATGTTTCTGGGACTTCAAACCACTGCAGTACTGCCCAGATCAGCTTTCTTGGGACCTTGTCATATGCGTTCTCCACGTCCAGGAATGCCCAGTTGTACTCTTTTCTCATCTCTAGCTTCTTCTCAAGTATCTGTCTCACTGCAAATATTGGGTCAGTTGTGCTGCATCCTGATCTGAATCCGAACTGGTCATTTCCCATCTTACATTATACTACTCTGAGTATCCATTTATCAGTCACTAGAACTTTCATGCAATGTGGTAGGAGTTTAATGCCTCTGCACTGCCAACAGTTGTGGATGTCCCCTTTGTTCTTGTTCACTGGCATGAGTATGCTTATTCTCCAATCATATGGGATATCTCTCTCTCCAAACTGCTATTAGTACCCTCAGGAGCCTTTTCTCCCCTATCTCACCCATCATCTTTATCATATCTGGTGTGAGCTCATCTGAGCCTGCTGCTTTCTCTGACTTCATCTTCCCTAGTGCTGTTCTAACTTCTAAGGTGGGCTCCACTTCTTCTCTCATCGTAGGCTGTTTCTGGGGCAGTACAGCTTCTCTGGGGTTTTCTTCATTCAGAAGCTGCTGGAAATACTCCTTCCATCTGCCTTTGATGTCCTGTGGATTGGTGAGCAGGTTGTTGCTGGCATCCCTTATGAAGGGTGTCTGACTATCTTCTTTATCTTTCTGTCTTTGCCTTGCAACCTGATATAGTTTTTTTGTGCCCCTTACTGAGTCACTTTCCAGAAGTTGGTAGAGTGCCTCAGATGCCCTATTTTTTGCTATTGCAACATTTTTCTTAACGTTTATAGTCATTTAGAAGAAAACTCAATTATGGCAATAGAACAAAAGGGTAATAAAAGAAAGTCATATGGAACAAAGGATTATTTGTTGTTAAAGTCATAGTGCAGAACTGTAAAAAGGGGAAGAATTTAAGTATGACATGGATAGACTACAAAAAAGCATATAACAGTATCCCACACTCATACATAAAAGAATGTTTAAAAATGTATAAGATACACCCTACATGGATAAACTACATCATAGGACCATGAAACAGTGGCAAACCACTTTGCAATTAAGCCATGATACGGACAAAAAAGTTATGTCTTACCATAACGTTCCATCTGAGTTGTTGATCTTCTTCCAGTCATCGCTGATGGGTTCAGTTCTGAGCCCTCGGAACTGAGTCAGCCTAATACCAAGCTTGAGTATACCAAAAACTCTCAAGCTAAGCTGCTACCCACAATGCCCTTCTCCCAGTTACCTCAGATCAAGTTTGCATGCAACATATAGAAGAAAACAGAAAACATTGACCATTTCTGCACAGAAACCCTGAAAACACCACAAGGACCCAGAAGATCCACCAGGAGCCTTTGGTGGGGGACGGTGGGAGGGTGTGATGACTGGAAGAAGATCAACAACTCAGGTGGAACATTATGGTAAGACAACTTCTTTATCTGAAGTTGTTAATCTTCTTCCTATTCATCACTGATGGGACAGAATCCCAAGCTAATTGAAGAAACTGGGTGGCCCTTATGGAAGAACATTCCTGAGAACCATTGAGCCGAAGACCGCTCTTCCCCTGGAGACCAAATCCAATTTGTAATGCTTGATGAAAGTATGGGGTTTAGCCCAAATGGCTGCTGCACAAATGTCATCCATGGAAGCCCTGGAGTGAAAAGCAACTGAAGTTGTGATGGCTCTTGTTGAATGAGCTTTGATTTGGACAGGTTTAGATTCATTCACTAGCGAGTATGAAAAGATAATGCAATCTCTGAGCCATTTTGATAAAGTAAATTTTGATACAGCACATCCCATTCTTGGACCAGAAAAGGAAATGAAAAGTTGGTCCGACATGCGGAAGGACTTAGTCCTGTCCAAGTAGAAGCGTAGTTGTCTATGTATGTCCAATGAATGTAGACAGTATTCACCTTTGTTGGAATAATTTGGAAAAAAGACAGGGAGCTCAATGGACTGGTTAATAGAGAAGTCAGACACCACTTTGGGGAGAAAGGATGGGTTATTACAAAGGGATACTCTGTCCTTATGGAAGATTAGATATGTGCTCTTGGTGCATAAGGCTTGTAACTCAGATATCCATCTGGCTGATGTGACCGCTACCAAAAAAAGATTTCCATGACAGGAATTTAAGATCACATGTCGCAGCAGGCTCAAAGGGGGGTAGAGAGAGAGAGAGACTGTAGAACCAGATAGAGATTCCATGTCTCTACAGGTTGCCTGATAGGAGGTCTGCTATGGAAAACTCCCTTGAGAAAGGTCTTGCAAAGGAGGGTGGAGATAAGAGGAACGCCATCTGAGCCTTTATGGAAATTGGAAATAGCTGCTAAATGGATTCAAATAGTAGAAGCTGATGCCCCATTGTCAAACAACTCAGAAAGCTACTGAAGTATAGCAGCTGTAGGAGTTGAAAAAGGATCTAGCATCGGATTATCAGACCAGATAGCTAATCTTTTCCATTTGTCTCTGTAGTGTTTTCTGGTGGATGGTTTATGGGAGGCCAGACTAATATCACAGACAGGTGAGGAGAGGGTTTCCTGCCTGGCAACTAACAGAAGTGGAGAAAGCAAGCTGTCAGCTTGAGAGTGGACAGATTTGGGGGAGTCAGCCCTTGTGGGCGAGATATTAGGTCCTGATGAGTGTCCAGGACCCAAGGAGGTTGTAATAGGTGAGGCCGGATGAAGGGAAACCACACTTGTCGAGGCCAGAAAGGGGCAATGAGGATCACTTTGCATCTCAACCGAATTGCTTTCTTTAGAAATAGGGGTATCAAAGGTATTGGAGTATAAGCATAGAGGAGATCCGCGGGCCAATCGTGAGTCAAAGCATCTCTCGGTAATTCCCAGTCTGGGGGAAAGAGGGCAAAGTAGCTGCTGCATTTATTGTTTGAAGGGGAAGCAAAAAGATTGCAGCACGGCTGGCCCCAATGGCTGGAAATTTCTGCCATCACGTTCGGGTTGAGACACCACTCGTGTGGACGGAGGATGCATCTGCTCAGTCTGTCCGCAATCACGTTGGAGCTCCCCAGGATATGCGCTGCAATCAGAAAGCGGTTTGAAGTTATCGCCCAATGCCAAATTCTCATGGCCTCTCAACATAGGGGGTAGTATTTGGTCCCTCCCTGTTTGTTTATGTACCAGACAACAAACATATTGTCCGAATGGATTGCAATCGTTCCCGATGGAAGGAGCGGATGAAGTTCCTGCAAAGCTAACAGCACCGTTCTTAACTCCAGGACGTTGATATGCAAGTTGACCTCCAAGCTGGACCACGTGCCTTGGACTGCCTTCCCCTGGAAATGCCCCCCACCCCACCTTATCAGGGAAGCGTCCATGGTCACCGTGGCGTTGGGTTGAAGAGCCTAGAAGGGACGGCACCAAAGGTTTTCATCTGTTCTCATTCACCAGAAAAGATCTTGCTTGCAGGAATTGGTGATGAAGATCTGTGAGTTTAGAGGATGGAGATTGGATACCCACTGGGACAAAAGGAGCCATTGTAACAGTCTCATATGCAATCTTGTCAGGGGGACAATCGGGATGGCTGCTGCCATAGATCCCAGAACCTGTAGAACTTCCCTTGCAGACACCTTCCTTCGACAGAGTATCACTTGTACTTGTAATCTTAATCTCTGACGTCTGTGAGGAGGGAGAGAGACTTGGCTTGTTTGAGTATTGAATATTGCTCCTATAAATTCCAATTTTTGGGTAGGATGAAGGTTAGATTTTTCCCAGTGTATTGTGATGCCTAGAAACTCCACCAGTGCTAGAGTGTAGTGGAGGGCTATGACCAGTAGGCACTTGGTGGGGGCGGATAGGAGCCAATTGTCTAGATATGGAAACACCTGGAATCCCTGAAGTCTCGGATGAGCTGCTACCCTGCTAGACATTTTGTGAACACTCTAGGGGCAGTCAAGAGACCAAATGGCTCCAGAAGCAAAGGAGACACCTGGAGCGTTTGTCCATTTTGATGTGGTAATAAGCATCTCGGAGGTCTATCGAGCACATCCACACACCCTCCCGTAGAAATGGGAGAATGGATTGTATCGTGACCATGCAGAATTTGGTCTGAACTACTGATTTGTTTAGTTGGCTGAGATCCAAAATAGGTCGCTAGTCCCTGGTCTTTTTTGGCACCAAAAAGAATCCTGAGTAAAAACTGGATCCGTACTGGTCTGGGGGGACTTGTTGGATGACTCGTTTTTTATGCAGCTTTCTTATTTCTGAAGCTGTTTCTTCCCTTTGACTGAGTGAAACATCGGGAAGGCATTTTGGAGGTCTTGGATAAGAGATTAGAGCCATGCAGCTTGGTGTGGAGAAAAACGAGCCCTGACTGCTTCCAGAGGAAAGCAATTGGGCAGCGCTTCAGGAGCGCTGATAAGGTCGTCCAGAGAAAGAATCCCTGGAGTCCTGGTTTCAGGGACCCCCTCTGCCCCTAAAGGGGCATCTTCCATTATTGGAACCCCCTCTGCCTCTGGGGCAATCCTCACCACGTGCACTACAGAAAGGGCCTTGAGATTTTTTGTGCCATATCTTTCCACTCCTCTGGTTCCTGGAGAAAGAGCGCTGAGATTTGGAAAAACGTAGGCCAACAGCAGACAAGGTTTCTCCATTCTGCTCGCACCTGGCTAATGTGTCCTTCACTTTAGAACCAAACAAAGTAGACGGTTTGATAGGGGTGTTCAAGAAGGAAGACTTGAAGGAGTCCACGAGATCACAAATGTGCATCCAGGAATGGCGTCTCATAACTACACCTGCACCCGCAGCTGTAGCCGTCCCTTTGGTTGCGTCCAACAGCAACCTCATGGAAGAGTTGGAGATCGACTCTAGGGTAGCAAGCTGAGAAGCAACTTTATCATGTGCCCTGTCAGAAACTTGACCCACAAGGGTTCCAGAGATTTCAGAGATAAGATCCCTCGTACAATGTGCCAAATAATTCCGGGACCTCACAGCACAGGTCGCGGAGGCAAAAACTCGCTTCCCTAATCTGTCCACCGCCCGGAACTCTCTGTTGGGTCGATGGACAGTAGGACTTTCCTCCGCAAGGTCCTTTTTTGTGGCGGCTGCCACCACCATAGCGTCTACTGGTAAGCCTCTAGACCAATGGGGCTGTTCCTCTGGTGGGTAAAGTATCTTGTCTGATCTCCGGGGAATGGCCTCAACAGTATCAGGGTTCTTCCCATGCCCACTGTACGATGAGCTGGACTAACTCATCGGCAGGTGGGGTCACCCAAGAAGTAGAGGGCCAAGAGCGGAGGGCCTGCAGGAATACGGATTCCTCCAAAGAAGGGTTGGAGGGCTTCCAGTCACCCCTCCGCCTCAAAATTTCCAGGATGTCTCCAAAGGAGACATCATCAAGGGGTGACCATGGGGACCCTTCCCCATCATCGTAATCCGTATCCTCAGTGAGTCCATGTGTTTTGTCTTACACGTCCGCTTCTGAGGGGGTTCTTCAGTGGGGGCATCTGAAGAAGATTCAGAAGGGAAGTTACCTTGTACAGGGTTTTCCTGAGGCTTGCTATCTCGGTGTCCTGGGGATGTGGCCTGTGACAGCTGCAGCTCAGATGGAGCAGGGGGAAGGTCCAACGTAGGAGGAGAAGCGCTTCCCGAAGCAAGCACCCTCTCCATCATCAGGAAGGCAGACCCGCCCGAAGAGGAATGGGAGTCCGGAACTGAGGAAGACAATCTCGGAACCGGGGTCACACCCCACTCTGCGTGGCCCACTCCCAGGGACGGAGCCTCAAGAAAAACCAGGGCGAGTATCGCCCCTGGATCCAAAGATGGAACCGATGAAAAAATTGGAACCATACCTGGAGCCGGGGGTTCCACCCCCCCCCAAGCATGAGATTGAGGAAGGGGTGGTTCAGAAGGAACCGAAACCCAAAGGGGCCTCGGAGCCTCAGAGAGGGTCACTGTCGGCGCCGAGGAAAGGATTCCCCCCAAGACGTCAGAGCTATGGGCCACGGAACTGAAGGGTCCAAGGGAGGAGAATAAGTGGGAGTCATGGGGGCAATGGACCCAAAACCCGAAGTGGGATGGGTTTTAGGAAAATTTGGAATCTCTCTGGCCGTCAGCAGCTGATCGAACAGGCCCACCACATTCAATTCAGACAGACTCCTGGTGGACCTTACCGACACTCCTGAGGGGGAGTCAGGTTGGTCCAGAAAAGGGCTAAAGGTTTGTCTTAAAAATGGATCCAAAGACAGGGAGTACTGGATCTGTGGTGTAGCAAAAGTTTGCAAAGAGGATTTCCAGTTTCGAGACAGGCAAAAGGGGGACTATCGGTGCCAATAAAGGGCTCGGAGCAGAGGGAATAGCTGGAGTGGAAGTCATTATCGGCTCCAAAGAAGTAGTCAGTACCAACCTCAGAATGGAGATGGGTGAGGCCGGTGCCGAGGTAATAGCAGGCAATAAAGCTGGAGCCGAAATCACACTTGGAACCGTATCAGTTGGTGCCGATGGTGGCGCCAACATGGAAGTCATAGAAATATCTGCAGAGACCACTGGAGCTGAACACGGAATTTAGATGGTCGGAGCTGAGGGGGCGATCTTGTGCTCCACGGAAGACTTGTGGGCCTTATGCTTATGAGGCTTGCCCTTATCACCAGCCAGTGAAGACGGGTCAGAATGTGGATGTTTTTTGTCCTTTGATGGAGGAGTTGAGACCTCTGACACAGAAAGAGCCTCAGGAAAAAGGTGAAGAAAGCAGGCCTTTCAAAATAAGTTTATTTTTTCTTTCATTCAGCATCCGCTGACTGAAAGTGACACAAATCTGACAAGGAGGCTTCACAGATAAGTGGGAAACCCCCAGACAATACACACAATCATCATGCAGGTCACTATTGGGGAGTTTACCATTGCAGGAAGTGCAATGCTTAAACACCAAAGTCACTTTCTTTTCAGACATATCCAGTATATCGATTCAACAATCCAAAAAGATAGAAAAAAGAAGAAGAAGAGAAAAATACCAACAATGGTATTAAGAATACCACGAGGGTAAAGAAGGGCATTTACCAACAATGGTAAGATGAGTTTTAGAAGAAAAAACTTAAAAAATGCACTAAATTTTGAAAAAATACAACACTTAGCTGGAGAGCTCAATGAAACGCTGCTATATGGCTGCACTGCAAACGAGATCTGAGGTAACTGGGAGAAGGGCATTGTGGGTAGCACCTTAGCTCGAGAGTTTTTGGTGTACACGAGCTTGGTATTAGGCCGACTCAGTTCTGAGGTCTTGGAACCGAACCCATCAGTGATGATAATTTTGCTCCCAGAAAGCAACAAAGTGTAAAGACTTCTCATCTTCTGTTTGTCAATGATTTGAAACTGTATAGCTTATCAGATGAGGAACTGAAAGAACAACTGCAAGTAGTCAAAACTTTTTCAGATGATTTAAGAATGTCATATGGTCTTAAATGTACAAAAGCAACCTTTAAAGCAGGAAAGCTGCAGCACCAAGAAAACATCAGTTTGGGACAAGAATGTGATATAAAAAAACTTGAGCAAGACGGAGTGTATAAATATTTGGGAATTAATGAAAGATCAACAATAAAACATGAACAAATGCAAATAAAATTCAGTAAGGAATATTTTAGAAGACTTAAATTAACCCTGAAAACAATGTTGACATCTAGTAACAAAGTTCAAGCTATGAACCAATTTGCTCTTCCTGCCCTAACTTACAGTTTTGGAGTGATTGATTGGCCCCAAAAAGATGTTGGATAGACTAGACAGGACAACAAGAAGGATGCTTCACACTCATCAAATGACTTATAAAAATCAGTGCATACCAAGAATATATATTCCCCTTTCTGAAGGAGGTATGGGCCTCCTTGAAATTGATTACATGTATAGATCTGCAATCATGGGACTGCATACATATCTGCTCACCTCACAAGACCCAAACATAGTGAAAGTTTTGAAACATGAGGAGAATAAATCTAAGATGACTTCCCTTATTAGTCTAGCAGAAGCATATCAGAGTCAAGCGGGAATGGAAATCAAATCAGAAATAGATAAAAATCAGGCTGGAACTGAATGTGCCAAAAAACAAAATTAAGAATATAAGGTGAAGGGTCAGATAAGAAGGCAGGAAATATGGAACGTAATAAATATAGTTGCAAATATAGAAAACTCCTGGAACATCCTTATGTTGATCAGAATGGTTAAGGAGAGGCAAATTCAAATCAAAAATGAAAGGATAACATTGGCAGCTCAAGACAGTGGACTGCATACACGATGGTTTACAAAGTCCACTCAACATGTGGGAGAAACAGACAAATGTAGGTTTCATAAACAGAATTGGAAATAGTTGCTGGTTGTGACATACTAATGGCAGAAGGACTGTATACTAAAAGGCATAATAATGTGGCAAGACTGTTGCACTGGGGATTGTGCAAAGATTATAATTTTGGAGTAGCTGAAAAATTGGAAACATGAGCCACAAAGCATCATAGAAAATGCTGAAGTCTACATCACATGGGATCACCCATTACTAACAGTTCAAAAGATAGATGCGAGAAAACCAGATATAGTGGTCCACGAAAAGAAGACAAAAAGTAGCATTGATCACTGAAATCACTATACCCAGTGACTACAGTGTCTTGCATACAGAGTCACAAAGTCATAAAATATCAGGATTTGCAGGCAGAAACGAGAGCAATGTGGAATAAAGATACCCAGACAGTTTCAAGAGTAGTAGTAGGAGCAACGGGTTTTATAAAAAAGACTCTACAATCGTATTTACTTATGTTACCAGTACATGTAACTTTGTATGAATTGCAGGAGTCATTACCGGGCGCATTGTGGGTGCTGCGAAGAACACTTCTGGCTGATGTCAAAGATTGAAACAACACTGATTTCATGAACTTTAATCATACTTTGAGTTAGGAATGGGGTCCATTCCCATCACGGTATTAGAAACCGAAAAAATCTGGAGAAATTAAAAAGGGAAAAACAAAAACCTTTTAAAATTAGCACAAACCTAGCATGTGTTTGAATTAAGCATTCTTGTTATCTCTGACCTTTATGCTATAATATTCATATATTTTATTTGCTAAATACCTTTTTGTTCTTCTGACATAATATGCTTTGCAACTTAAACTACAGAACTCCATTTGCAATTAGAATGGCAATGTTCTTGATTTGTTTTTTGTGTTTTGATAAAGAAAATGATGGAGAACTGGCTACAAATCAGCACGGTTTACAGGAACTGCTCAAATAAGTTCCCCTTTGCCTTGACTCCATATACTGAATATGGTTTCCTTATTAGCTTCTAAAATGTCCTTGATATTATAATTCATATTATCTCCAAGCAACAGTTTCTCACCTACTATTCTGTCATCAGCAGTTGCTCCTAAAATTTTCTAAGTCTGTGCAATTTCTCTTTGTACTCAAAATCATGAATGCTATTGACTGTAACATCTGCCTATTATAGCCCAAACTTAAATTAGCCCTTGTTGCTCAGTAACCTAGCCTGATAAACAAACTTAAGTAAATAAATACCTCTCTAATGGCAGGCGAGTCTAAATAAGAAGTTATGTACCTACCATAACGTTCCATGTTAGTTGTCTTCTCTCGCCTTCTTTCTTGCTTGATGGGTTCGGAGCCGATCCTCGGCTCCGACTCGGCACTTGCTAAGCTCGAGAGTCACTTTTACCAGCTCGAGGCAGCCCCATATCCCATGATGCAAGGCGGTAAGTACCCAGATCTCGTTTGATGACAAAGGGCAATAGCACCAAGCATAAACACTTCCCAAAGGAAGAAAGAAAGCCTACAGGATGGAAGAAGGACCAGCTCTGAATGGTCTTCAGCATAATAATTCCTTGTAGAAAAAGGTCTGTCCAGGCCTGGGGGAAGGAGGGAGGTCAAGAAAGAAGGCGAGAAGACAACTAACATGGAACGTTATGGTAGGTACATAACTTCTTAATGTTAAGTTGTCAATCTCGCCTTCATTCTTGCTTGATGGGACCGTCCTAGCACCTCTATGCTGGGTGGCTCAATGGAACAGACTCTTGAGGACTGTAGAGCCAAAACTGGCTCTGTCCCTGGAGGCCAAGTCCAATTTGTAATGGGAAACAAAAGTATGAGGAGTGGCCCAAGTGGCGCTGCACAAATAGTGTCTAAAGGAAGTCTAGCTTGAAAGGCTGTAGAAGTAGCTAAGCTTCTAGTTGAATGTGCTTTAGGTTTTGAGCACAGCTGTTTTCCCCTGAGCCGATAAATTTCAGAGATGACAGAAGAAAGCCATCTAGATAAGGTCACTTTAGAGACAGGAAGGCCTTTCTTGTTATCCGCATAGGAAACAAAGAGTTGATCGGATTTCCTAAATTGTTTAGTTCTGTCCAAATAATATCTAAGTTGGCGGTGGACATCAAGATAATGTAGTTTTGTTCGATCTGTTTGAATAGTTTGGAAAAAATACAGGGAGATCAATGGATTGATTCAAATTAGTCTTTGAGGCGACCTTAGGCAAAAAGGTCGGATTAGTTCTCAATGATACTCTGTCTTTGTGAAAGATCAAATAGGGGGGTCGAACCGATAGAGCATGAAGTTCAGACACCCTCCTGGCCGATGTAATAGCTACTAGGAATAAGGTTTTCCAGGAAAGAAATTTTAGGGAGCAAGAAACAGCTGGCTCGAAGGGGGGAAGAATCAAGGATGTCAGCACTAAATTTAGATCCCATTGAGGAGGAGGATTCCTGATTGGAGGCTTCAGGAGGAAAATTCCTTTCAAGAAGGCTCTACAAAGCCTATGGGACATAATATTGTGATCTGCGATCCCGACATGAAAGTTCGAGATAGCAGCCAATTGAACTCTGACTGTGGAAGAAGAGGAGCCTGCATGAAAAATCTCCGCTAAGAAGTCCAAAACTGCCTGAACTGGGGCAGTGAAGGGATCAATATTCTTGGCTTTAGCCCAATAAGAGAAACGTTTCCATTTGCTTGTATAAATCCTCCTGGTAGAGGATTTTAAAGAAGCTACTATGATGTCTCTAACAGGGTTAGAGATCATAGGAAGCCTGGCTAAGGAAGGAAGTGGAGCAACCATGCTGTGAGGTTGAGAGAAGGGATTGACCGGTGCAGCTGACCGGATTGGTGAATCAGAAGATCTGGCACTGGGTCCAGATGCCACAGCTGCACCAAAAGGTGACGATGGAGGAACGGAAACCAAATTTGTCGAGGCCAATAAGGAGGAATGAGAATCATTTTGGCTCTCAAAACGGTTGCTTTCTGGATAACTTGAGGGATCAGGGGAAAAGGAGGAAAGGCATAAAGAAGTCCCTGGGGCCAATCCTGGGTCAGAGCGTCTCTGGGGGGATGGCCTGACAGAGGGAAGAGAGAGAAGAAGTCTGGGCATTTGCTGTTTTGGGGAGTAGCAAAAAGATCGCAACATGGGCGACCCCATTCCAGAAAAATCTCTTCCACTATAGATTGCTTGACAGACCACTCATGAGGCATGAGAATAGCTCTGCTCAATCTGTCCGCTAAAATGTTGGTTTTCCCAGGGATGTGCGTTGCTACCAGAAACCGATGAGAGGAGATCGCCCATTGCCAAAGTCTGAGCGCTTCTCGACACAAGGGGTAGGACTTGGTTCTGCCCTGTTTGTTGATATACCAAACTACAGACATGTTGTCTGTGTGGACTGCAATTGTCCCTACAGGAAGAAAGTCGTTCAGGGCTTGCAACGTTAAAAGCACTGCTCTCATCTCTAGGACATTTATGTGCAGATGGTACTCGAACGGTTGCCACGTCCCATGAACCATCCTGCCCTGATAATGACCCCCCCACCCGATCAGGGAGGCATCCGTGGTGACAGTGGCTACCGGGGATGGGGGTACAAAGTGTCTGCCTTGGTGAATCTGGGGAGAAGTGATCCACCAAGCAAGATGATTTTTGCAAATCTGTGTCACCAGAATTTGGTGACGCATTGGAAGTTGTTGGTAAGACCACTGAGTGAACAACATCCACTGAAGAAGGCGCATGTAGAAGCGAGCCAGGGGAAGAAGAGTAATGGCCACAGCCATGAGGCCTAATACCTTTAGAATCATTCTGGCCTGTACTTTCTTGTTGGCTAGAATGATCCTGACATGACTTTGAATGTCTGAAACTCTTTGGTCTGTAAGGGTAGCTGACATCTGAACAGTGTTTAAGTTTGCGCCTATGAAAGTAATAGACTGGCAGGGCGATAAGGATGATTTTTCGAAGTTGATCGAGATGCCCAAATGAGAACAAAGATTTATTGTGTAATCCCTGGCTTGAACAAGCTGATGCCTGGTGGTGGCTGAAAGGAGCCAGTCGTCGAGATACGGAAACACCTGGAATCCTTGACGTCTCAGGTGAGCCGTGACCACTGCCATGCATTTGGTGAACACTCTGGGGGCTGTAGTGAGACCAAAGGGCAGGGCTCTGAACTGGAAATGACTGGACCCCAGCCGAAAGCGGAGAAATCTCCTGGAGCGTCTGTGAATTTTGATGTGATAGTACGCATCCTGAAGATCTATTGAGCACATCCAGTTGTCCTTCTGTAAGAAGGGCAGAATTGACTGAAGAGTGACCATTGAATCTTGTCTTCCTCACAGACTTGTTGAGTCTGCTGAGATCCAATATTGGTCTCCAGTCTCCGTCTTTTGGGGACCAAAAGAACCTTGAGTAGATTCCGGGCTCTGAATGGTCTGTTGTAACTGGCTGAATGGCTCTTTTTTGCAGTAGTTTTAAGATTTCTAACTCTGCAATTTCCCTTAGACCGGGTGGTACATCTGGAAGGGAATTTGAGTGAGAGAAGGGACTTTCCTCGAAAGGAATTTTGTAACCCTCGGATATGATCGACTGTACCCATCTGTCTTGAGTGAGGGAACGCCAGGCTTCTGGGTACAGCGATAGTCTTCCCCCGACTGCCTCCAAGGATGGACAGTCGGGCAACATCTCAGGGATGTTGAAAGGGCTTGTCAGAGAGAGGCTCTCTGCTTCCCTGGTTTTGTAGAACCCCTCTGCCTCTAGAGCGGCATCTGTTGTTGTTACCCCCTCTGCCTCTAGGGGTAAACTGACCACGTGAATCCGGCGTGACTCCTTGGGATTTGCGGAACCACATTTTGCCACCCTTCTGTCCTTTGGGGTAAGGTCTAGAAGGGGTGGAAAAACTGACTCCTACGGCAGAAAGAGTTTTGCCATCCTGCTCACACCTGGTCAACGTTTCCTTCACTTGAGGGCCAAACAAAGCTGACCAATCAAAGGGAGAATTTGTGAAGGACGCCTTAAAGGGATCTGCAAAATTACATAGCCGCATCCAGGCTTGGCGTCTAAGAGCCACACCTGTACCTGCGGCCCTACTCGCTCCATCAGCAGCATATGATATAAGACGCATGGAGGAGTTTGCAATGGAGTTAAGGGTTCCTAGCTGCGAAGCAATTTTTTCCTTAGCCCCTGCAGCTGTAGGATCCTGCACAACTACACCTAGCTCCTTAAGGATATCCCTTTGGAGTCTGGTGAAGTGACATAGGTAGTTCAGCGAACGCATAGCAAAGGTCGCTGAAGAAAACATCCGCTTACCATATCTATCCATGGTCCTAGAGTCCTTATTAGGAGGATGGACAGGTACGGAAGGATCTGCAAGTTCCTTCTTGGTGGCAGCCGCCACCACCATGGCATCAGCGGGGACACCTTTTGTGAGGAATTGCTTGTCCGACGGGGCAGTAATAAATTTAGAAGGCCTCCTAGGGACTGGCTCTACAGAGTCAGGAGCAGCCCACGCCTTTCGAGCAATAACCTGCATAAGGGGGTCGAAAGGCGGAGACACCCAGGAGGTGGAGGGCCGAGATCCAAACGCCTCCAGGTATACTGACTCATCCTCAGAGGGATTATTGGTGGGCCAGTTACCCCTCTGTCTAAGGAGTTCTAGGATGTCTGAAAATGAGACATCCGCAGAGGGGGATCTTGGGGATCCCTCTGACTCATCAAAGTCAGTATCTGAAGTGATAGACTCGGGGGAGTCTACGTGTTTCCTCTTACAAGTCCTCTTCCGCGGAGGATTTCCCGACAAATCAGGAGAATCCTCGGAAGAGGGGGATATTCCTAGTGGGGAAACCTGAGGCGGAGGATCTCTGGGTCCTGGAGCAAGAGAAGTGGCAGAGATGTCAACAGGCACCATGGAGGGAGGAGCTAAGGGAACAGACTGCTGGCTGAGACCAGTGGCCAGCACACTCTTCATCACCTCGAAGGCTCCCCTCCCAGGGAGGTCCGAGAGAACCCGCTCCGAAGAACTAGGAACTCCAGGACCCACCGAAAAGGAAGGCTCCGAGGCAGATGTCGGAGCCGAGCTCACCAGGCCGAGGCTCCAAGGGAAGAGCGGGCTCGGACAAGGGTCCGATGCCACTCACCCCTCGGAGGAGACCAGGAAGCCCGCCACCGAATCCCTCTAAGGAAGGTCTCAAGAGGAGATAAGAGTAGAGGCTGAAGGAGCAGAAGGGGTATCTGTCCCTCAGCCGTAGCAGAAACCATTCGAAGACTCCAACTCCAAACTCTGGGGTAGAGTCAAGGAGGAACTGCAATGGGGTGTGGACTAATAGTCGTCTGCTGAGACGGACTATGTAGCATTTGGGCCAGTGCCTGTGACTTTAGTAATCTACTGACCACTCTCTCCAAATCATGGTCAGAAAGCCTGGATGACCTTGAAGATCGGCTCCGATGGCTCCGTTCGAGAGGAGGCGGCCGAGCCGAAAGTATCGGCTCCAAGGAAGGGGACCTAGACCTCTTCCTCGAAGGAACCATCGGAGCCGATGAAACCACAGAAACTGTCGGAGCCGACAACTTATCGGCACCGACAGGTAGTTGCGATGCATCGGCTCCAGCCGGAGCCGATACGGCCATAAAAGTAAGGGTGTCGGAGCCGATCGGAGCCGACACCGATGCCTGGGCCACATGGTGGTCGGAACCGATCGGAGCCGACACCGAAGTGGTCGAACCAGAATCGGTGCCGAAGGTTTGGGTAACCCAGAATCGGCTCCAGCCGGAGCCGATCTCGACTCTGAATGAGTCGGAGCCGAGGCCACAGGCTTGGACACAGAAGCCTGGGCCTTGGAAGACTTAGAAGTCTTAGATGGGGCCGACTTAGCCGGAGAGCCCTCCGGCTTAAGAAGGCCCCTCAAAATCAATTTATTTCTTCTTTCCTGCAGGACTCTCTGGCTAAAAGAATGACATATAGCACAGGAGTCCTGCAGGTGAAGAGGCCCCAGGCAGTAAAGGCAAGAAGTGTGACCATCTGTCAGAGACATCTTCTGACAGCACGAGTCACACTACTTAAAGCCTGAGACCCTTTCCTTAGACATGGTGAAAAAACACACACACACCAGTCCAAGAAATTAAATTAAATATACCAAAGGTATCAATAACAGACACACACACACACCCTAACAAGGGGGGGGAATGGGATGTTATAAGTCTGACTAAAAGTTATAAGGAGACAGGGAAAATTTCTGGCAGAAAGGGACTAAAAGTATGTTAAAACTAATAAAATTAAGTTTTTTTGTTGAAAGGGGCTAAAATAGTAATGTAAAAAATCACTTACCAGGAGCTGGTAAAAGGAGGACCTCATCAGCGAAGCGGCAAACGAGATCTGGGTACTTACCGCCTTGCATCATGGGATATGGGGCTGCCTCGAGCTGGTAAAAGTGACTCTCGAGCTTAGCAAGTGCCGAGTCGGAGCCGAGGATCGGCTCCGAACCCATCAAGCAAGAATGAAGGCGAGATTGACAACTTAACATCTACCATTAATATAAAACTTAATTCTCTAATAATTATAACCTCAGAATCATTACAAACTGAACAGGAACTTCAGCAAATGACAAAGGAATGGAATTCAGAACTGAAAGCACATGGGATAAAAATGAAAATAAAGACAACTGTCATGCCAGTAAATGGGAGAAATCAGATGAAGATGAAAACTGAGATAGAAGACAGACAGTGGAACAGGTAAACAGCTTCAAGCGTCTGTGAGGGTTGCTTAGGGAGAAGGGAAACCTAAATGAGGAGGTTAAAGCTACAAATAAAGGGGTACTGGGAGATGCAAGAATGACAAAGAAGCTGAAAAGTAAGGTGTACAAAACAGTT